>NW_026558243.1:0-277978 GCF_026930045.1 Uloborus diversus
AAAGAAACTAATGTATGCTTATGAAGATAATTTTGGAGTAATTATTCAGAAAAATAAAAGGTAAGAATTATCAATATCTTAATTTTTGTTCATATTTTTTCAAACGTTTGTAAATGATAGGAAAATGATAAATTGTATTAAATTCAGCCATTTTATCATTTTATATTAATATGACTGAAAATTATTCTTTACACTCGTTCTTCTAAGAGCACCTCGTAATACTTATTTTATTAATGAAATGCTACAGTTAAAGTAGATAACATTGGAAGATAGTTGGTTTAGCGTTGAAATTCATAGTGGAATAACGTTAGAAAATGTAGGTTAAGCGTTGTTTTTTTTACATCGAAATTACGTTTGGAAAGTGTTAGTTTACTGTTGTGTTTTACATTGGAACAACATTAGAAAATGTTGGTTAAGTGTTGCTTTTTACATCGAAATTACGTTTTTAAATGGTTAGTTTACTGTTGTATTTTACATTGGAATAACATTGGTTGAACGTTGTATTTTACATCGAAATTACGTTCGTAAATGATTAGTTTACAGTTGTATTTTACATTAGACTAACGTTGGAAACTAACCAATAACCAACCGTTGGATAACCGTTTTCCGACGTACCGTTTTAAGGTACGTTCCGACGTAAGATGCCGACGCTGGTCCAATGTAATATGATAACGTTGGACCAATGTTCGTGTGCTAGCTGGGCAACCTGTGTGGAGAGGGGCGCATCAATTGCTTTTGCTAATTGCTTAAATTGCTTTACCTAATGAATAAAACGGTAATATTTTGATTGCAGGGGGTCCTGAAAAAGGGTTTGGCTAAGGGTCCCTCGACATCTTAATCGGGTCCTGCACACCCGCGTCCGCCTGGTATTTGGGGGGGGGGCGCAATATCCGCAACATAAGAGTCTTCTCTCTAAAATTTAGGGGGAAAGTTTTTGAATTGGATAAAAAAGAAAGATATATATTTAGAAAATGTACTTGTCTTAATCAGCAGTTCTCAACGTGTGTGGAGTTGGGCGCGTCCATGTCCCCCTAGGGGGTGCAATATCCGTAACTTATGAGTTCTCTCTCTCTAAAATTTAGAGGGAAAGTTTTTGAATTTGGGTTTAAAAAAAGAAACATATTTGGAAAATTTATTTCTCTCATCCACCAGTTCTCAACCTGTGTGGAATGAAGCGCATTCGCGTCCACCTGGGATGGGAGGGAGGGGGCGCAATATTCGCAACATATGAGTTTTTTCCCTAATATTTAGAGAGAAAGGTTTTTGAATTGAGCATTAAAGAAAGGTAGATCTTTTGAAAATATATTTGTCTCATTCAGCAGCTCTCAACCCGTGTAAAGTGGGGGGCGTCCACATCTGCCTCGAGGGTGCAATATCAGCAACTTATGAGTCTTCTCTCTAAAATTTAGAGGGACAGTTTTTGAATAGGGTAAAAAAGAAAGAAACACATTCGGAAAATTTATTTCTCTCATCCTCCAGTTCTCAACCTGTGTGGAGTAGGGCGCATCCTCTTCCGCTTTGAGGGCGCAATATCCGCCACTTATGAACGTTTTGGACTTACTTCAGCTGTATTTGGAATTCGATAAGGGAAAACATCGATGAATGTTGCATAAATTCTGTTTCGTGTGAAACGTAAAATAATAATTGCAAATATTATTTTCTTGCACTATATTTTATAAAGTCATCAATATCTTTTCGAGTTACTTTGTTGTTAGGGAACTACGCGTTGTCTGGGGGCGCAAAAACGTGCAATTTATGAGTTTTCCTTCTTCATTTAGGGGGAATGTTATGGAATTTGGTATAAAAGAAAGAAAGATATTCAGAAACTTAATTTGTCTCATGTGCCGGTTTTTTACCTGTCGGGAGTCGGACACGTCCGCGCCTCTTAGGGGTGCAATACTAAAGCAATACAAAATTAGTGCGTTTCCCCGAAATTTAGGGGGAAGTTTTGGAATAGGGTGCATTGCACACCATCAAGGTTCAATTCCATCCCCATGGTGGATGATTAAGTGATGTATATGTTCCATTTAATTATCTTCGGCTTGAGTAATTTACATTATCTGACTATAATTTCACTGCTTGCTTACCTTTTGGAACGCTATATTCAAATGTTTTACTTTATTTACATATGCTTTTTCTGACGCCCAGATTTCACGTCGCATTTTCTTAGTCTTGAACTTATGGAGTATATAATCTGAATGTTAAATGACTCCTGATTGTATGTTAGTATTTTACGGTTAAACTCATGTTATCAGAACACTTTGTGGGTGACTTTGAGCTACTCAGACTAAGATCCTAATCGTCGCCTTCTCGAAAGCCACGCTCAGACCGAAACGAATATTTCTTTAGGATTAAAATACTTTCAGTAAAAGAATGAATACTTTTGGGAATGTTTTGGTAGGAGTTTCTGACCCTGACCATCAATAACAAAACCTGTGTTAGTAGACACCATGTCTGTCAGCTCATGAATGGCGGGGAGTGTTTGTTGGTTCTGAAAGCAATGAGCTTCAGCTTTTGACATGAGGGGCAATAAAAGGAATCCAAGCCAGGACTTTAAAACTGGACTAGAGAAGTAACAGGAAAAGAGAGTTGGTCATTGTAAGCTTCTCCTATGAGAGATCATTGGAGAAGGCGGAATCCTTAGGCGGCGAAGGCGACCCTCAAATGAGGAGCAAAAAGCCCCTCATTCGAGTGAAAAGGAATATACAACCTTAAAGTATAGAAAAGAAATTAGAATGCATTTTTCACTTTCAAAAGGTGGGGATTAGCTTCCAGAATAGAATCAGGTTGCGGTCAGAAGTGATGAATACGTTGACAGGTTTCTTCCAGCGGCTAATTTGATTTTTCTCACTTGAGTAAATGAGAAAATTACAGCATCCAAAAGTGTCAGTCTTATTTACTTTTAAAAGCAATTTAACTATCAAATTTTCATCGTCTCACGAAAATTTAACGCATTCTTTGAATTCAAAGTAAAGGATTTACTTGGTTAAAAGAAAAAGATATTTTAAAGCTAACGAATGAATGTTCACGAAAGTAGTGAAAAGGTGGCGTCGCGTTTGCGGGCGATGGATATTTGACAGGTGTCAGCCTCTCCAGATAAGCAGACATCCTGGTGAGCTATGGGCAGGAGCACTGAGGGGAGTTATATGCATGTGGAATGGTTGCATATAGATACAAGTTTATTTCATTTATCTGTCTCGCATCCCCAAATCTACTGTCAACTCCTCACGTTTTCTGTTTATTTGTTGTAAGACTGGGGTCGAAGGAAGGAATGCACTTCAAGTTTGTTCTGGTTCATTCTTAGAATTCTAAAGAAAGGGTAGGGATACTATATACAAAAGAGAACATGTGACTAATCTCAACTAACGAATATATGTAGTTTTATTTTATTTTTTTCTCAAGCAAGAGTAAAAATGTCTTAACATAAAAATGAAAAATAAATAAATAAATAAAATGAATGAATAAATAAAATAAAGATTAAAAGGAAAAAAATCAGATTAAAAAAAACCAACAAAAAATTCAAAACAAGAAAAAGTGAATTTTTTAAACACGCCAGCAGTTAATGTTACGAAAACTGGTCTAGAACTGAATCTTACTACTATCCTGTTTACGAACTAGCAAACTGAAGAAATGTATGCATCAATACATAGATTGTTTTAAGAAGCTTTTTAAAGGAATATTTGGAAATTCAAGCCACTTTTCCTTCAATTATGTAAGCGCACAAACCTAAAATAGTCCTTACACTAATATTCTGTATAATCTTAGGAATGGCAGAATCTCATCAATCTGCTGCATGTCCAAGTGTTGATCAGGTAATCTACCCGAATATTTGGAATGATCGAGTATCAGTAAAATATTCAACAGGCGAAACGTTCTAGGGACCAAACATTGAATAACAAGCAAGCTTTATCTTACGTTGGGAATTCTATGAATTAAAATAAATAAATAAATTAAAATCCTTTAATGGCATTTCTCTTTCAGAGTATTTAAAATTTTATTAGCAGTTTCAGTTTTTTTAATTTTCTTTCTTTTTTTCCTTTTATTTTCATGTAATATTTTTTCTATTTGGTGTCCAAAACATTGAATAATATTAAAAAAAAAACGCACACACATCACCTTAGGCCAAATTTATCATTTATCCATTGACGTTTTAGAGTCTTTTTTTAGGGATGGCTCGAAATACATTCAAATTTTCCAAACAATAATCATTTTTATCAAAATATTGTATTAAAATTTTCCAATGCTATTGTTTCAAGTTTCTGTGGATAGTTGCAAATAACTGAGATGAAGTTTATTCTATAACCTTTACACATCGATGCTCAAATTGTCAGGCATTATTAGGCTAATATAACAATAACAATAATAAAATTCTTTGTTATAATTTTCTTTTAGAGTCGAAACATTTTTATTAGATTCATATCTGAAATTCAATATTTTGCACGAACACAATTCTCTTTCTTTTTTCATTATTTTTCTTTTATTTGCATGTACTTTTTTCCCCCTTAATTATTTGATTTTTTTACTCTAACACCAAAAGTTTTTAAGACAAATTTTGTCTGAACCCAGCCACTCTTGCCAATCAGGAGTAGGACAAAATTAAATTCAAAAAACATGTTTTGACAGAAATAATGTCGGGTCCAATAGTTATAAATGCTTTCAGAAATTACAGGAGAAAGAAACACCAAAATAAGCACACATTTTTTAATCTCTAATCATCATTTTCAATTTACTTATGGGAAACTCCGTAGAAAAGAGGAAAAAGTATCAAAATTGTAAATTATTTTTTCCTCACAAATTTGTTATCAATGAAAAGATAATTGTCTAAAGTGCATGAAAATGACAAAAAATTGCAGCAAAACTCAAAATTAATTAGAGTTATTAGGCTTCAAATCATTTCGTTATAACCATATTCTTATGAGTAACTTTTTTATGCTACTTAAGAATAGCTGTTTGGTTTAACAGTGGCATTTTTCAATTATTTTCTTAAATATGCTATTATGTGCTCTAGAAGAGTTATATGGGTATTTTCAAATGTATTGACACATTACGTTCGGCACAATTTGAAACCTTTTGTTGTTATACACATTAGAACTTTCCTAGGATTAAATTCCTTACAGTTATAGCTTTTTAACCAGGTGATTATTAGTGAATTAAATTTGCTTAGATTTTAGAAATTCCAAAAAAACTTCTTGGCAAGTCACCGTTTTTCTCGTGTTACTTCATGAACCACTAGCTGCATTTTCCGGCTTTGCAAGGTCAACCTCGAAAATAAAAGTTATGTCAAGTGACACATGTTCAACAATCAGACTTCAATTAGAGAAGGGAAAAAAATAATGTAAAATTTCCCGTCAAAATAATGATTCTTAAAGATACAAAACAGCAAATCAAAAATTCCCCAATAAATTAAGGGCAACTCTCCATAAATACAACTAAAAGTCTTGATTATCTTCTAATGGCAGTTCAAAAAAAAAAAGATAAATCGCAAAATAATAATCAAAAGGGGATATTTTTACCTATAAAACAAAAACCAAATTTTATTTAGTCATAACCGGGGAAAGAAAAGTGGCAACGTTCTGAACGCTAATTTAAAATGAGATCGCGCAAATGATAGTTTTCCGATATGAAATTCTGTTTCATTAGGCTTAAAAATGCTTTTAAATTTTCCCCCGGTGATTTTACAGCCTTGGTTTTTTTTTATGAAATGCGAAGAAATTATTTCAATTTTAAGAGTATTTTTTGTGGGTAAGTTTTTATATTAAAAAAAAAATCATGTAACTTTGTTGAAAATTGATCATAGATCTTATAATTAAATACCTATTCCGAAATATTAATTCTAACCAATGGTTAGGGTCCTATTTCATTGAAAGTCGTAGGTGAGCGAACATTTTCGGGAGCCACTGTAAATTCTGTAATTTCTTTTCTAAAAAGAAGTCATCTAATTAATCCTGCTTAAACTAGCTTAGGTACCAAGTCAAAATGGTATAAATATTTATTTATTTAAGAAATTTCAAGTATTTGAATATCTGTTTTTCTCATGAGTGTTACTTCGTTTCTCTACATAGTATAAAATGAAGTCCCCAAAGCGTCTGTGTGTTTGAACTCGCAAAACTCGAGAACTACCCGGCCGATTTTGATGAAATTTTCAGTCTGTTCCCTTAAGTTCTGAGAAGGTTTGCAGACCAGTTCGAAAACAATTCGATGAATAGTTCTTTTTTTTATTTCAATTTAGGCCCAATTTTCACATAAATTCCCGAATATGGGGGTGAAAAATTACTCGCAAATAGTAATATTATATATCGTTGGAAAGGGAAGAATTTTCCGCGTTCTACGCAATTTGTTCCAATGCTCTAACTTAACTGCGGCGGGAGTTCTTTACGTTTTTAGCTCGATTTTTTTTAGGTTTAGCTGAAATTTAGGCATTACTTTCTTCATTAAAATCACCAATAAAAAGTGAAGGAATGGTCCCACAGTCTTCTTTTTGATGGCATTGGAAAGAGATGCTTTTTTTACTCCAGATCTAACTCTACCAAAGGTCGAAAGTTTAACCATCTATCTCCATTAGAAAAAAAGTTACAAGCGAATTAGATGAAGTTCAAAAATCTGTTCTCTATTCAAGTTTTTAACCATTTTATTTTGCGTTTCCGCGGTAACGCTTTTTGAATCCATTGTTTATTTCTATCTTTCTCATTTTCAATCATAGACTAATAATAAGAACTCTTATTATTAGTCTTATAACAATTCTTAAACTTATTTTTTTTTTTTGTGTTTCCATGGTTACGCCTTTTAAATCCATCTTTCTCATTTTATTTTAATTTCTTAGAAGTATTTTAGTATCTGTCGTCATTGTTTGGCGAGAAAATTTTGCATGATGGTTTTTTTTTTTTTTTTTTTTCATTTAGTCCTGGTGAAGATACTTCACTTGACGCAATAGTTTTTTTCAAGGTAGACCGGGCAAAGCCGGGCAACGAAGCTAGTCCTAAATAAAGGGTAAAGTTCATGATAAAAGCATACTAAATCAAACAAACGTTTTCATTGCAATTACCAATGAACAGATAAAAAATGTCAATACTGAAATCACTTTTTAAAGATTAAATAAAAAGTTCATTAATACAGATTAAAGTGTACAATCTCAAGATTCTATAAGCTATTTTCAGACAGACAGACATATTTAGCGCGTCCAGATCGCGGTTAGCAAGATAAAGAGAGCATACTCCTTATTTTACGGCATGTGACATTAGTAATAAATATTGTTGGTCTTTACTCAATATCTTCGGGTCAACCTGCAATCGGTTCGCCCGACGATTTGGGGACGCTTTTCAGAGTCGTATTGGTTTTTTTAATTTTACCGGAAAAATATTTGTGAGGTCTGACGTTGTATCATCAATAAGCTAAGGAGAATAGACCACTGGAGGGGTGTGCGAAGATTTTGCTTCAATTGGCGAAGGATTCTAGCTTTCAATCTAGTGAATTGAAAATATTTAGAAATATGCATCATATAACAGACAGCTTAACAAATATTTTAACCACGTGTCTTCCCTTCGAGATATGCAAATCATTTCGAATTTTTGCAGGGGAGGGGGGAGATAAAGCGCGTGAACTCAATGAAATTTTATCGAAAAACCACAAAATCACGCCAACTTACATGTAAAAACCTTAGTTTTTTAAAGTAGGGGGGGGGTGATTAAAAATTCGAAGTATTGTAGTGTATTAGATATGTAGTCAGCAACTTTGTAATGCATCACTCGTATTTAATGAATTTTGTATACAATTCTCCATATTCAGGCCTCTTGACAGAACAGAAAAAATTGACTCACAGGCTTGGAATTTTGCGCAGTAGTTTGTGTAAGGAAGTTACAAAACTACTGCCACAAAGCTTAAAGTTCAGCGGAATTTAAAAAAATTCGTAAATTTTCTCTTTGTTTGATATTTTTCTAAAAATCTGAAAATTTCAAGTCTCTTGCCAGAGCAGAAGACATTAACTCAGAGTCACGAAATTTTGCATAGTAATTAGTGTAAGGGGGTCACAAATTTTCCGTACTAAGGCTAAGTGCTTTGAAGAATTCCGATTTTTTCAGTCCACTCTAATGTATAAGTATTGAAAGAAAAAAAAAGGGCCCACCCAGGTAGCACAAACCATCGGATTTACGTTGGAGAAAGGTTGAAAATGCATCGCAATGGTTGGAAATATGTTTTGGTTAGATATTGGTTTTTTTCATACGCTCATCCGATCATTCGAAGCATCGGAGGATGGTTTAAAACCAACCTATATCCGACTAAACGCATTCCCAACTTATTTCTAACCTTCAAACCTGTTTCACATTTACGCCCATTTATTGCAAGCTCGTTGCTGATTTGCACGTTCAGCGAAGCGTGCGTAATGCGTTCCATAAGCCCCCCCCCCCCTCTGCAGTTTTGTTAAGACCCCAGGACTTGAAAGGGGTGAGGGAGGGGTGCGCCGGAGCATAGCCATTTTCTTCTTCATTCCAGGGTCTCATACACATTCACACGTGTCGTACTTGCTAACGGCGAGTGTTGAATCCTCGCTAGTACTCAAGTCTTTCAAAGTAAATCAATTCATTTTTCTAACTATTTTTCTTTCTTTCAATAAATTTAAAACTAAGATAAAACATTGTTTTTTTTTTTGTGTGTGTGTGTGTGATTATTAAATGCATTCTACATTTATTTGTTTTCCAAGCACGACAAATCATTGTGGGTGTGCAGGCCCAGATTTTTTCGTTTTAAACTACTTGAATTTTGTCTACAAATTCGTCTTGGCAGGGGTTTTTAGGGGGAGGTTGTTTCTAGGGGTATTTTCTCTTTTTCGGGGGGGGGGGGGTCTCCGATGAATCAAAATTCTTAAAATTTTTGCGCATATTCAAACTGTTTTTTTTTTTTTTTTTTGATAGATGCTGTAACTAGTTTTCTGGAGAATTTTGTGAATGCTTTGAATTCGTTTCAGAATTTCGTGTTGTTCTTTGTTTATAGCTTCGGTAAATTTAAACGCATAATATTTAAAAATAGTTTCCTCATCATACAAATTACATGTGCAATTTACCATAGAAATAAAATTGTGTCTTTGAATGAGCTTTTCTCGTTGATGGATAAAATACATTAAAATTCCTTCCCTAATAATTAAAAAAAAATCAGTGAACATGAACTTTTGAATGAAATGGGAGAGTATAATAGTTCGGCAAAACAATAAAATCAGTACTTTTCATAATATTCAAGTTTCACCCACGTCATTTTAATTGCTATGAAGATTTACTAACTAAATGTTTACGCGTATGTTTTTTCTTTTTTTTTTTTTTTTAATTTTTATTCTTATTTCAGGTCAAAGCAAAATTGAACCTTCAAACAAGCTAGGTTATTTTTCATGGCAGAATTTTAAAGTCAAAAATTTTATTCTGTCTTAAGAATAACCTTGCTGGTAATTAATATTTCCTGAAAAAGAAAAAAAGAAACTAATGTATGCTTATGAAGATAATTTTGGAGTAATTATTCAAAAAAATAAAAGGTAAGAATTATCAATATCTTAATTTTTGTTCATATTTTTTTAAACGTTTGTAAATGATAGGAAAATGATAAATTGTATTAAATTCAGCCATTTTATCATTTTATATTAATATGACTGAAAATTATTCTTTACACTCGTTCTTCTAAGAGCACCTCGTAATACTTATTTTATTAATGAAATGCTACAGTTAAAGTAGATAAAATTGGAAGATAGTTGGTTTAGCGTTGAAATTCATAGTGGAATAACGTTAGAAAATGTAGGTTAAGCGTTGTTTTTTTTACATCGAAATTACGTTTGGAAAGTGTTAGTTTACTGTTGTGTTTTACATTGGAACAACATTAGAAAATGTTGGTTAAGTGTTGCTTTTTACATCGAAATTACGTTTTTAAATGGTTAGTTTACTGTTGTATTTTACATTGGAATACCATTGGTTGAACGTTGTATTTTACATCGAAATTACGTTCGTAAATGATTAGTTTACAGTTGTATTTTACATTAGACTAACGTTGGAAACTAACCAATAACCAACCGTTGGATAACCGTTTTCCGACGTACCGTTTTAAGGTACGTTCCGACGTAAGATGCCGACGCTGGTCCAATGTAATATGATAACGTTGGACCAATGTTCGTGTGCTAGCTGGGCAGTTCATCTATTTTAACTCGGAAAATTTTCAACTTTTATGGATAAATTTTGTGCAAATTCTACGTCTGACACCGCAGAATTGCCTCTATTTTAGTTTGATTTAGTATTTTTTTAAAGTTATTAATTAACTTTATTTTTATTGGAAAATAAGCTTGTTTTATTTTTTAAATTTTTTTCGATTAACTTTCTTAATTACTTCTACGGAAAGTAGAAAAAAAAATGCTTGCATCATCGACTTCGACTTTCACTTCCTTCTTTTAAAAACAACAGAAACATGAATCATGAAACTCCTTGAATTCCAAGTTCCAGAAAAAGAACAATGCTTACTTGCCTTGCCACCAGGGCAGGAGGCTCATCTCCTTTGGCAGCGGGGCGAAAAAGTGACCGAATTATTCCATCGCCACTGGTGGCGCTAGTGTTCAATCTCTCGCAGTTCGCTCGCCTGATTTAAAGGGAAAGGAGATTTCGCTTGACCGACCCCGAGTATTCGACTGGGTGGATGCCGGCAGTTAGCTAGTTTGGGGCCGTTGATACGAAAAATTTGTTGGAACTCAATAATATCGCGCGGTCATCACGATGGACCTAAAATTACTTTCTTTCTTATATTTGTTCTAGAATTTAGACATTAATTCTGTGTTTTAGCCATTAGAATTATTTTTTTTTTAATTTTATGAATTTCATTAAGTTAGATTTCACGTACCATACTTGCTTAGTTCTTTTACTCCAATTACTTTATTGTGTTACCTCGATCTTCTTTCTCCTTAGCTCTTTTACTCCAATAAATTTATTCTGTTACTTCGATCAATTTTCTCCCCGTCCCCATAAATTTTGCGTGATATAAGCTCATTTAAAATTAAATATTTCACAGTAATATGTGCAACAATATTTAGTTTCTTTTTTTGTTTACTTCTGCTGAAAAAGCCGTTTTTTTTCCTTTTTTCTGTTGGATTTATTTTTAAAAACGATAAGGAAAAAAAAATCAGTAATACTTTGAACATTGAAAAAAACTGCTTTTTCGTTAGTTAATTGTGAACAATTAAAAAAGAATCTTACAAGAAAGTGCTATTCAATTCAAGCGCTAATCTAGTTTATTGCTTATATTTATCAAGCTAAGTTTCGTTTTCACTTACCATAATTACTTGGTTCTTTTATTCCAATATTTCGTTCTGTTTCACCGAGTTTCTTTATCCTGCACATCCCCCCCCCCTCATACACAAATTTCGTGCGATATTAGCTCATATAACTTAATATATTTCACTGTATTATGTACACCAATATTTAGTTTCGTTTTTGTTTAATTAATTACTTTTGCTGAAATAACCTTTTTTTTTCTTTTTTATTTCGTTGGATTTATCTTTAAAAACGATTAGAAAAAATATTAATACTCCGTACATTGAAAAAAAATTGTTTATCGTTAGTTATTAGTGAACAATTACAAATAATGTTACAAGAAAGTGCTATTTATTACAAGCGTTGATCTAGTTTATAGCTTATATTTATCACATTGTGTTTCGTTTTCACTTACCATAGTTACTTTCTTTCTCCTCCTCCCATACATAAATTTCGTGTGATATAAGCTTACATAAAACTTTATGTATTACATTTAGTTTGGAATTGTTGCTCTGCGCTCGATGTAAGTGAAATTTGAAGATAAAAAAAGCAAAACATAAATATTTTGAGGAAAATTATATGTTAAACAGTTCAATCTTAATTTCAATTGAATTCTCCACATGAGTGCGTTATTGAGTTTTTCTACTACAGTGGAGTTTCTATTATTCAAGTTAAGCATATGTGAAATTTAATAAATAAGAAGAAAAAGGACATGGAAATATAACTAGAAGGAAACAAAATTAGTGATTTAAATTCCAAAACTTTAGTTGTTCATTGCTACTCTCTTTCTATTTTTTTAAATGAATAACTTTAAAATCAAGTCTTCTTGCTTACTCTTAAAATTAAATGCATAGTACTCAGAAAAATTATGAAAACCGGATCGTAATTTACGGGTTTTATTGGGAGAAAATGTTTTCAAAAGCCAGCTAAAATCATTTTTAGTTTCATGGCAAATGAGCAGAACAGCCATATCAAAAACAATATACAAAATAAAACACAAATTGCGCAACACATAACAAGAATGAATGCTCGCTGAAGTCGTAGCAGAAATACAAATTAAACACATCGAATGCAAAATATGCCAAAAACCTAGGGTGGAGTAAAGTATTCTATGCTTCTTTGAACAGCTTTCATGGCGAAAGTAGTTTAATACTTCCAAATATACAGGTGATAGTTTTTAAAACACACTTGTTTACATTGCTTCGCTACGAGCGAAAAGATATAAGCAGTGCGAGAGATGATACTCTAGCGGCCTCTGGCGGAAGTGGAATTTTGTTACCAAACTGCTAACATGGAGATTCGTCTCCTAGGGATTGCAATCTATACAAAGGGGTGTTTTGCTGCATAGTTAGATAAGGGGTTTACCATCTTTCCATTCTGTTCTTAAGGGGTTTAGGGTAATCGTAAAGCCTATTCTAAATGTATACACAGTCCCTAAACTCTTATCGGGGGAAAGACATCATGTGTCGGATTAAGGGCATAACAACTCCGCCTCCTCAGAGTGATTGACCGCAATCGCTACTACTTCGGTGAAGGTGAAAAGGCTAGTTAGCTTTTATTTTCCCCATTTGCTAGTTCTTAAATACAAAAGTGGAACTTCAGCGGGTACTTTAATAAGGGAAGGACGTAAAATTTTACCGCGACATTCGGCCAGCGGGACTGTGAGTCAAAAAACGGGATTGCCCCACCAAAATCGGGACGTCTGTCACTTAATGTATACTTCTTTCATTTGGTTCAAGTTGCTAGTTATTACAGGAGGAAGAGAGGGAAGTGACATATTCAGAAATTTATTCAGATTCCTCGTAATTTATTGTTTTACGTTCTAGTTTAGAATGCAATTGTTTTTGGTTTTTGTTTCACAAGTTATGATTTCATTTAATTAAATTGTATAACATTTTTAACTCTCAATGTGTAATTGTAGTTGAAATTAAAACTCCGACTATGTGTTACCGACTCAAAAATGTGTTATACACATTAATTTACTTTTATTGCAATAAATTTCAGCACATTCTTCAAGATTTTCTCCACTTCGAAATAACCACTTTTATTATTTTATTATTTAATATCCTTTCAACTTTTGCAAGTACGATTAAAGAATATTCTCACCATTTTTTAGGTCGTCCAATGGGTTTTTTTTTTTTTTTTTTCGTTTTTTAAAACTTCCGCGAAGTCATTGGGAAAAAAAGTTGACTTTGAAAATTATAGCTACTTTGTGTACTTACGACGCGTTTTTTTTTTTTTTTTTTTTTTTTTTTTTTGCCGGGGACAGGCGCGGATCCAAAGGGGGGGGGGCAATGGGGGCAACTGCCCCTCCCTGGGAAAATCAGGGGCGCCAGTAGGAAGGGGGCGCCGAAAGCGTCCCTAGACGAATATTTAAATACCAAAAAGAAAGAACGAAAGATAGTCGGAAAATTTATTTGTCTCATTCACCAGTTCTCAACCTGTGTGAAGTGGGGCGCTTCCGTGCCCCTCTAGGGGGCGCAATATCCGCAAGTTCTGAGCTTTCTTTCTGAATTTGGTAGGAAAATTTTGGAATTGGGTACAAAAGAAAGACATTTGGAAAATTTATTTGGTTCATTGACCACTTCTCAATGTGTGGAGAGTAGGGCACGTCCCTTAGGGGCGCAATATTCACAACTAATGAATTTTCCTTCTAAATATAGTGGGAGGGGGGGGAGTTTTGGAATTAGGGACAAAAGAAAGAAATATACTTGGAAAATTTATTTGTCTCATTTACGATTCTAAACCAATATCAAGTAGTGCGCTTCCACGCCCCTCTTAGGGGCGCAATATTCGCAACTTAAGAAATTTCCCTCCAAATTTAGGGGAAAAGTTTTAAAATTGGGTATAGAAGAAAGACATTCAGAAAAGTTATTTGGTTCATTCAGCAGTTCTCAATCTGTGGGGAGTAGAGCGCGTTCCCCTAGGGGGCGCAATATCCGTAACTAATGAGTTTTCCTTTGAAATTTAGAGAGGAAGTTTTGGAATTAGGTACAAAAGAAAGAAAGATACTTGGAAAATTTATTTGTTTCATTCACCGGTTCTCAACCTGTGGGAAGCGAGCCGCTTCCGCGCTCCTTTAGGGGGCGCACTATTCGCAACTTATAAATTTTCACTCTAAATTTAAGGGAAGGGGGAGTTTTGGAATTTGGTACAAAAGAAAGAAAGACATTTTAAAAATTTATTTGGTTCTTTCACCGGTTCTCAGCGCCCCCTGGGTGGCGCAATATCTGCAACTTATGAGTTTCCCTATACATCAACTGGGAAAGTTTTGGAATTGGGTACAAAAGAAAGAGAGACATTTGAAAAATTTATTTGGTTCACTTACCAATTCTATATCTGTGAGGCGCCCGCGCTCCCTAGGGGGCGCAATATCTGCATTTTATGAGTATCCCTCAAAATTTAGGGGAAGTTTTGGAACTGGGTGCAAAAGAAAGACATTAAAAAAAATTTTTTTACGTCTTTAACCGTTCCTCAACCAGTGAGGAGTGGGGCGCGTCTGCGTCTGCTTAGGGGCGCAATATCATGAGAATTGCCCGCTCTCAACAGCGGTTACAGAAATTTTTCAAGTGAGGAGCGATTGATTTTAATCATTCAACCTTTACTACGTATCCTCAGGCCCTGATTAACGCACAGGCCTACTAGGCCTGGACTACTAGGCCCCTCTTCAAAAGGGGTCCCAAATTACTTAAAGAATTATGCATGGCATTACAACTATACGAAAAATACACACATTTTTAAAATAATAGCCTTCAGGGAGACCTCCAAATTATTGTGGGCCTTGGGCCTCACTTTTATTAGTCGAGCCCTGCGTATCCTGGTTACACATGTTAATAACACAGGTTTAGGTCTTCAATTGTGAAACATTTCCGCTTGAGAACTCTGATCCCCCACTCCTTTTCCCTGCTATTATCGAAGATCATCTAAAATTGCGCTTTTCAACATTCAGCAATGAAAAAAACTGTGGGGGAGGCCCTCCTAGAGGGAGCGGCCCTCCTTTATCCTCCTTAGAGTCCCTATATAGAAGCTAGCTTCTATATAGGGACTCTAATCTTCCTAACATCATCGAAGAGTGTCAAAAATTCCATTATTGACTTCAATTTCTAAAAATTTCCGGAAGAGAGTTTCAGAATTCCATTTCTTCGTTTATCGTTAAAGCTGGCTTGCGATTGTGTTTTTTATTTATGATTTTAGTTTTCAAAAATATCTGAGGGAAGGAGCGAACCTCTCCCCTCTCTGCCATCACCGAAGATCGCCAAAAATTGCGTTTTTGAAGCTTCGATTTCGAAAAATGTTCGCGGGAAAGTTCCAAATCCAAACCCTTCCACTAACGCCTAACGTCATCAAAGAAATACTACAATTACGTCTCTAGAATTTTAATTTCGACAAAATTTCCAAGAAAGAGACTCCTAACCTCTCTTTGTGAAGCATCATCGAAGATCGTCTGAAATTGCGTTCATGAAACTTAAAAAAAAAAAAAAAAAAAAAAAAAAATACACATAAACCTCATTCCTCCCTTCAACATTACGAAAGATAGTTTACAATAGCGTTTTTATGGCTTAAGTTTTGAAAACTATCTGGAAGTAGGGGGTTTGGAGGTGAAAACACCCCTTAGAGCCATTGTTTTTAACTTAAATGCCAATTCTAGTACAGTAGTTTGATCAAAAAACCACCTTCAAAAGGTATTTTTATTTAAAAAAAAATCCACTTCATCAAAAAACCTTCTCCCGGGGATATTTTTAATTAAAATATAGTCCCTCCAGATAGTATTTTGCATCGAAAAACCTCCTCCGGAAGGTATTTCTGGCTGCGCTAGTGCAGTCTGTAATTACATTCTTCTTATGTGGCGCAACCAGAGGAGGGGTCCACAAGACCCGTACCTACCTCTGAATGCTGAGTTGATGTTTTTTTCTTCAGAAGTATTCTTTCTTACTGAGAGGAAGAAAGGAACATGCCTTAGGGATAGAAAAGTTATTTTAACAAGGGAGAAAATTTTAGGAAAAAAACCTTAATTATTTTTAAAAGAAATCTTTAAATTAAAAACTTTTAACAGTAGCAGATTCTTGGTCAGCTAATTTGTTCTACCTCCCTTCTGAAAATAAGAATGCTGTGCGCGAAGCTCACCCCCCCCCCCCCCCCCCCCCCCATCGAAAACTATTTCAGATAGTCTCAAATTTTGTTTCCTGGTCTTTAATTTTGTAGAGATTATTCAGGAGGAAGAGCCCCCGAACACCCCGCCATCTAACAACACCGAAGATCGTCTAAGTAGCGATTTTGAATCTTCAATTTCGAAAAATTACCAGGCCCTTAACCTTATCAAATGTAGCCTACAACCGCATTTTTAAGAGTTCAATTTCGAAAAATTCCTTGGGAGGGGCCTTTGAAATCCGTCCCTCTAATATCAAGAAAGAATGACGGAAATTGTGTTTTTAAAGCAACAATTTTGTTAGTTTTAAGAGGATGAACCACTGAATTTTTCCCTCTAACATCATTGGAGAAAGTCTAAAAACCTTTGTTTTAAGGACTTCAATTTCGAAAAATTTCCAAAGGAGAGTCCCCCCTGGAACTCCCCTTTCCTCAATATCTTCAGATTGTCAAAAATTTCGCTTTTGGAGCTTCAATTTTGAAACATTGGCTGGGGGTGATAAATCGACTCAAAAAATCAGTATTCTAGTAGTTCAATAATTATTGGCATTCTAGGGCTTTTTTACCGTTTGATAATAGCCTATTTGCATCGATGACACCTCCTAAACCCCAGATCCTTCTTTAACATCCACAAATGCAATCTATAATCACGTTTTTAAGACATAAATTTCAAAAAAAATCTGAGGAGGGCCCCGAACATTTGCTTTCTTTAATATTACCAAAGATCATCTCCCAGTTTTTACCTCCCAACGGTCCTGTTAGTTTTTGTATATGTGTTATATACTACATATATACCATATGTCTGAGGGAATTTTTTTAAGTGCTCCCCCTCCCTCCCCACCTTTTCAAACGAAAAAAAAAAACTATTTTCAAGTTGTGCACCTGCTCTTCTTTTAACTTCAGATGGAATGCAATGGCGTTTTTAAGACTACAATTTTGAAACATTTTTGAAGAACCCCCATCCTCCTTCCGCTAAATTCATCTAAGATCGACTGAAATTGCGTTTATGGCAGGTGCACAGTCCCTCAAATTATCACCTCCATCGCCTCTCCCTTGCATCCGCGCTTACATTTTTGCATTTTGTTATTTAAGACTATACTAAAACAATTGTTTACACTGAAAATGTTATGCGCATCAATTACTTTTATTGCAATAATAAATCACAATACTTTGTTGTATTTTTTTCTTGATAGGGCGAGTGAGGGGGAAGGGTCACCACAAATTAACGTCCTAGGTGTCACCCGTTCTGATAACCCCACTATAAAATCCTATTAGTTTATCCTACATTAATCCTAATTAATTATCCTAAAATCCTACATTAGTTTATTTAAATTATTTTTCGCTTCCAGTAGCAATGTATTTTTACTTAATATTTTTTTTCCCAAGCGGGAGAATAGCTGAATGTTCAAAAGTAAAGAAGATGTGGATAACAAACAAAAATGTGATTTTTCCTCTCTGTGAATTCATTTGGTGGGGGGGGGGCGCCAGGTGTGTGGGGGCGCCGAAAAATTAAAAAAAAGTGCCCCCTCCTGAGCCGAATCCTGGATCTGCGCCTGACCGGGGAAGGGGTACATTACAAATTCCTATCCCGGGATTCACCCTTGCTAGGAACGCCACCATAAAACCATTACGTTTTTTTTTTTTTTGTTTATTTTTTTTTTAATTATTTTTTTGTTTCTTATATGTACCAGTGTATTTTTATTTCCTATTTTTCTTTCAAAACGGATAAATAACTTAATGTTTACTGTTCGTTTTCCTAAGCCGAGACTTAGCGCCAATTTGCGCATGCGTCAGGCCTGCTGTGATGTTATCAAAATAGGGAGGGAAACCCGGAAGTAAATGTTGCAAAAGAACGTGTTCAAAGACAGCAAGTGCGAGCGGTAAGTGCCCATCCTCAACCTATCATCCCTTTTAGAAATGGAATCTGTTCTGAGTGGTAGTCTTCGCTTTCTGGAACGGACAGTAAAAGTAAAGACAATGTAGACAAAATACTAAAATGTGATTTTTTTTCCTTTCTGAATTCATGCGGGGAGGGGGGCGAAATTAGAAAAAGAATGCCCCCCCCCCCCCTGAGCGGAATCCTGGATCCGCGCCTGTTCCGAAACTCCGCAAAGATGTTATTTTGCTCCGTATTTCTTAGCCAAACTTTTCAAGCTTATATTTTGTTATCATCATGTCAAACATGTTAATATGGGAAATTAAAGATGCTTATACTCTAACATTTTGTGCTTGGTTTGTGAGATGTAATGTAATTATTCTTAATGCATTAATTATTCATAAACTGTAGATGTATTGGTGGCAGTACTATGCAGGCGCGGATCCACGAGAGGGTAACCTGGGGGAACATCCCCCTCCCCTCCAAATCCTAAGAGTACCTAAAAAAATTTCTGAACTCAATATAGAAAAAATCCGTATTTTAAAACTTGAACCTCAAAAAAGGGACCAGGAAAAGCGAGGAGAGAATTGCAAAAGCAGATCTAAAGAGGGGAGCCGTGGGAATCCCCCCCCTCAAAAAAATCCCAAGTGTGTCTAAAACTGTTCCAAAAACAATTGTACAGGAAAATTTTTCCGTTTTTTAGAACGTGAACTAAGGTATCAAGAAAAGCAATTAGACAACAGCAAAAGCAAATCCATGGAGAGGATCTGAGGGAATGTCGCCCCTCCCCCAAACCATATATACCTAAAATTTTTCACAACAGAGTGCAGGAAAATTCTTCTGTTTTATAGAACTTGAACTTGAAGAAAAGCTCCAGGAAAAGCGATTAGAAAATAGCAGAATCGGATCCCCGGAGGGGAACTGGAGGAATGTTCCCTTCCCCCCAAAATCTCATGTGCATCTAAAAAGTTTTAGAACAGATATTAGGAAAATTCTGTTTTATAGAAATTGAAGAAAGGTATAAGGAATTTTCCTTCTTCCACCTTCGATACAGTCGTTCTAGGAGCTCCAAGCTGCACTGTCCAGGAAGATAGGGCGCCGCAGATTTTGCGCCGACGATTGGGCGCCGGGAACATTGGGCGCCGAGCACTTTGGGCACTGGGAACTTTGGGCACCGGGAACTTTGGGCGCCAGAAACTTTGGGCGAAGAGCACATTGTGCCCAATGTTCTGGGCACCCAATGTTTCCGGCTCCCGAAACTTCCCGGCCCCCAAAATGCTCGGCGCCAAATATTCCCGGTGCCCAATCTGCGTCACCTAATCTTACCATTTCGGGGTTTAAGGTAGTGGCTTTGCTCCCCCTGGTTTTGGGGGAGAGGGAGGGATTTTACTTTAATAAAATTTTGTTTGAAACTTTTCAATACATTTAAAATAAATTTAAAATAATGTTTTAAGAAAATAAAAAAGAAATCAATTCATGGTTGAGCAAAGGACAAATTGCAATCAAGTAAGAACGTACACCACGGTTAGTGCCGGACTGGCACTGTGCGCCATTGGCTCGCGGGCCGGTGCATGGGCTGGACCGCCTCTATTCGGTTGATCACCCTCCCTCCTCTGCGCCCTCAAACATGTGCCCCTTCAAACCTGTGACTCTTCATTTTTTATTTCCTTCTATATCTAATATATAGAAGAAAGTATTGGATAAGTGCAAATTTTCGATTTTCGACGGATTCGAACGTTTTGGGGTGTGCTGAGTCGATTTCGACCATTTTTGGAAAATGTCAGTGTGAGTGTGTCACGTATGATGTGGGTAACCGGTTTTTGTGGCCGCTCTACAGCAACCGCATGAAATCGAACGAAATTTGGTACACTTATGTGCCCCTATGTGAACTTGTGCCCATTGTTTTTTGGCATGAATTCCTCCAAAGGGGGGGGGGGGTGCAATGGGACGTTTTTTGAGTTATGCGTGCCTGCTATTCCCCAGGAAGTAATTGACATAATCAAACAAAACTTAGTCTATATGTTGCCCCTAACAGGCACTGATTCAATTTTGGTGTCAAAGCTCAAACGGGGGTTGAGCTATAGAACATTTTTTCTCTCGCCAATTGTGACTGCTGTATCTCAAGAAATAATGAACGGAATCAAACAGAAATTTATCGACAAGTAGCCTTTAGAGGGTATAAGAGCTGGTTTTATTTTGGTGTCAATAGCTGAAAAGGGGGTGGTGCAATCGAAGGTTCTTTTTTTTTTCCATTGTGAGTGCTATATCTCAAGAAGTAATGCTACGTTCTGGATGAAATTTGGAATAAATGTGAATCCATTTGTAAACAGGCGTCAATTCAACTTTGGCGCCATGGGGGGAGGGGGGGGCTGATTTTTTTGTGTGAATAAAAATAGCTTTTAAAATGCAATAAATAAGAAAGATAAATCGTAATAGACTGTCGTCTGCATATTTCACGTGATTTTACCTGTTGGAAAATGACATAGAGTAATGAGAAATTACAATGTATATTTCTTTACTTTATGGGAAACTGACCAGATAATCGCGATGATTTACACTTTTTAACTGTTGCCACTTTGTGTTTGTTAACAAATAAATGTTTGTAATTATTTTAAGCAAGGTTTTTAAAATAATTTTCATTTTTCATTTTTTGCTTTGCTTTTGAGATAAATCGAGAATGGGGATGGTCGTCAAGTATTGGCGTGTGTAATTTTGTTTTTGTTGGGAATACTGCTTCTCGTTAAGCATGGGGAGGGATCAGAATCATAAGAAAGATATAGAAGAAAGTTTTGTGATGGCCACAACATACTAGTTTCTTTTTTCTTTTTTTACCTTCAAAACTGCATGACTTCATTTTTTAATTCTTTTAGAACCTGGTCGCCTTTTATTTTTTTTGCTCCCTCTGTGCAGTTTACTTTTTCTGTTTGTTTTCACCCTCGAATCTATGCGCAGGAGAGCTGGTAAGGGTGTACGAACAAGAGTGTGTACTTTCAACCCCTAGCTTAAAAAAATTTAATTCATTGAAAATTGAAAAGCTAATAGAAATAATTTAAAAACTACAAAATACGTTACAAAAATTGCTAAACTATAAGCGCCAGCAACGGATGCATTCTCACTCCCGTTGACTTTTAACAATAAAATAAAATAAACAAGGTCTATAAGAAAAACTACAAAATACATCAATGGAAATATGGTTCACTTTCATGTCCATGAGCACCGGTAGTGGGCTGCTTCAAGAGGGTGCACTTTCAACCCTTGGCTTTTAAAAATAAAATTAGTTGATTTTAAAAATTAATGTCACTTTTAGATTTTTTGATATTAAATTCCTTTTATTTATTTTTTACTTATTGCAAACCTTTCCTTTCTTAACTTAACTTTCTTCGCTGAATAGTTTCAGCAAAGATAAAAATATCACTATTCGCTTTAAAGAAGCCCAGTGGCTCTAACGCTTAGCGCTTTCACGCCACAGGTCCGGGTTCGATTCCGGGTTGGGCTTGGTCGACTCATTCGTTCATCCCTTCAGCTGGTTGATAAAATGAGTACCAAGCGTGCTTGGGAACTAAACACTGGGGATTCCACGTTATAGGCTGACCACCTAATCGGAATATCTGCTCTTGAAGTGACGGATTTACTAGGGGGCGACCGCCCCCTCCGTGACCGTCATTTTCTGAAACCAAAGATATAGAATTGAAAGAATTACTAGCAATCTCTACTAATTTTAATCCAGTACATTCAACAAATTTGCTTTAAATTAATTTCAGAAATTTAGTGTAGTCGAGGATGGACAGCGTTACCCACTCTTTAATTTGAACGTAAGCTCGCCTCTTCCCCTTTTTTCGAATTTTGATAATTTTTATATCTCTATATATGCTTTTCAACCTTTTTCTTCCAAGACTACACTATACTGGTATGATAAAACATTGCTATGATTTAGAACAGTTGTTTCCAACCCTGGTGGGGATCACCCCCAAAGGGGGGGAATGGACGCTACAAGGGGGTGAAAATTCGTTAGAGGCGATTAATATTTAAAAGACAGGATAAGGGGGAAGAGTATTTGACTTCTTGTCCCTCTACATGACGGGTCGGGGGGGGGGGGATGCCTTTCACGGTTTTCAACCGCCACCCCCTTAAATAGACTGTAAATCTGCCCCTGTGCTCTTACACCCCACAGCCCTTAGTGAGGAAAACTGAGATAAGCACATTAATCCTGGGCCCTCATGGGCTGTCGTTTCACTGGTTTGGTTTCTTCGCTTTAAAGTAAATAAATTAATGTATATAAATAAAACAAAGAGTATATGTGTATGTATATATGTGCGTATGTTCTCTGTACAAATCAACAGCTTACGTCAGATCTCGACCAAATTTGGCAAGAAGGAACTTGGGTACCCGAGAAAGAACGTAGGGGGGTTTCGAACGGCAGAATAGGATTGAACAGTTCGAATTTTAATTTTAAAGCCCGAAAATGGCCATTAAATGGTTTCCACCCAAAATAATTATCCGATTTCTTTGATTCAGGTCCCATTCGCAAGTCCGCGCCTTCATTTCCTTCGAGTTTCAAAAAAAAAAAAAAAAATTAAAAAGCACTGCGAAGCGTAATGGAACAGAAATTTTAAAGCGGAAAATTATCGTTTGCGTGATCTCATTTAAATTAGCGTTGTTCGGAAGGTTGCCACTTTCTTTTTCTCGGTTGTGACTTAATAAAATTTTATTTTTGTTTTGAGGTAAAATTTTTCCCCTTTTGATTATTAGTTTCCGACTTATCTTCTTTTTTTTTTTTAAGGATTTTAGTTGTTTTTCTGGGGGGTTGCGTTTAATTTTTTTCTTCAACTTTTGATTTGCCATTTTCTTTCTTTGAGAATGTATTTTGACGGGAAATTTTGTAGTAGTTTTTTTTCTCTGATTGAAGCATCATTGTTAAACACGCGTCACTTGACGAAACTTTTTTTTCTATTTCGAAGTAGACCGTACAAAAAGCCGGGCAATGCAGGTAGTTAAAAATAAACGAGAGAAAAAAAAAGTTAATGAAAAAAAAAATTTTTTTTTTTCGATTTGCATGCACGTGAACCCCACCCCTTCCCCCGTTTGGTTCTGTCGGAGCACATGGGTCTGGTTTACCTCTAATTGCGTCTGATATTAATATTTTTAGAAAAAATATGCTTAATACTTACCCCCCTTCCCAGTTTTGCCAAATAAAGCTTGAAATTGAGCCTCTAAGACTTCAATTTTGAAAAATCCCAAAAGAGCCCCGCACCCCCCCCCCCCCAGTCCCACCCTTTTGTTTAAACACCAGAAATAAATTCAAACTGATTTCTTAGGACATAATCAATTTCGCAAAATTTACGGTGGAGAAATCCCGAATCCCCTATTCTCGGTCTAGGAAGATTGGGCGCCGAGCACCAAATGTTCCCGGCGCCCAATCTTCTCATTTCGCACGCCGCACGTGACGTTGCATTCTTTCGGCTTCGCTAAGTTGGTTGCTTAGTTATTAGTGTGGAATAGTATTGTTTTAGGAATAACTTATCAATGACTGATAACGGCATTTGTTTATTAATATAGTACGAGACAAAGCCATATCGAAGACGATGTTGCGATCAATGATAGAAATGGCCAAAAAAAAAAAAAAAAGATTTTTCGTTCCCAGACCTTGAAACAAATGACATGCAGCTCAGAATTTCGTATTATCACTTCAATCTCACGAGTAAGATTAATTTTATTCAATAAACATTTATGTTATTCTTTTAGATATATTCATGTTTTGTCCAGGGGATATTTTCAATGCTGACATCCATTCGGAAATGTACTATATTGTATTTACTTATTTAATGCTATCTTTACTCTTTAATGTGCTATAAAAACTTCCGCAATTATTCCTAACTAGGCATTTTATGCCTTTATAATACAATTAGAAGCATGAATTTAAAACATAAATCAAGTATTACGCAAAACGAAGAAATTTTCATTTTTTAAAATTAAATTGTGGGTACGATTAATATCTTTATATGAATTTCCGATCAGATGTCAGCGTTAAGAAAATATTCTTAGGCTAGAAAATTAATCAGTCTTGAAGAATAACAGAAATAATTAAAGAATGAAATTTAATTCTCGAGTTTAAAGTGAAAATAATACAAATAAATAAATAGATAAAAAGCCTTGCAAAGGTACTGATTTCATACTGTCATGTCAATGTATCCTGACATTTTCCTGTCACATCAATACGTATGCAAGATTACAAAAGTAAGGTCATCTTGCTTACAGCTTGATTTCACACTGTCATGACAACAACTTGATATTATCCTGACATATAATACGTATCCAGGATTAGCTTGATATTATGCTGCATACACCTTGTCAGTCAATATTGTGGCAGCCTGTTGACAGCAGAAATAACCTCCCTGGGAGTAACATAACAATACTGAGGCAGCATTAATGCAAGATGATTTTTCTTTTTAAGGTCAAAAACTTCCTGAGAGAGAGAGAGAGAGGAGAGAGTCCCTTGAACTTTTCGTATTTCCGGAATGCCAACAAGAACTGCCTTTTTAAAACTAAGTTGTCGAAATATTTTCATACAGTCTCCACAATCTCCAATTTCGCAACATTTTCAAGGGAAAACACATAAATACCCAACATCATCGAAAATTGCTCAAAATGACATTTTTGGAGCTTAAATTCCGAAAAATTATTGGCTTGAATATTACAAAATATGGTTTATAATCGCGTTCTTAAGACAAATTTCATAAAATACGGAGCAAAGGCCCCCGAACAGCTTGCCTCTAATGATAATAATAAAAAAAAAAACAGTTTTTTTAAACTAGACTTACAAAAAAATTAAATGGAATAGCCCTTGAATATAAAATATTGCATTAGTTTTTAGGACCAAAGTTTTGAAAATTTTTCCTTGGAAGCGCTCCGGAACCTCCTTTCCGTAAAATCTTTAAAAGTTTGCCCAAAATTCCGTTTTTTAAACTTCAATTTCGAAAATTTGGAGGAGGAGGAATTGAATTCGAACTATTCAAAAAAAAAAAAAAAAAAAAAAAGCAATCGGGGGCCGTCCCTTTGCCTAACTACCCCTCCCTCTCCTCCATTCCCTACCCGATCCAATTTTTCCCTCCCGCGCCGCTAAAATAATTTTCTCGTTGTGTCACTTGCCCTCTAACAGCGATGTCTCCATCCTCTCAAGAATGAGAGTCCCCGCAAAAACGGAGAAAAAGATCCTCTATAAAACAGTGACTCCCCACGTGGACTTAAGTTAGTCTAATAGCGTACATAAATTTCGGTACGCCCTCCCTCAAGCCCTCAAGATTTATAAGTGCGTCCCCTCCCCCTATAAAAAAATATATATTTTAAATTTTAACTTTTTTTTTTTCAGAGCGTGTGCCCGCATACCTCTTGTACGCTTACGTCACTGGGCAAGCGTTCCCCCCACCCCATTTGAGTTCTAGATCCACCACTGAATTATCGTATACCTTCTTTAGTTACTCAAATTTTCCCGCATAGATATATTTAAAGCAGTAAACATATACTCACAGGCATATCTATTCTTTTCAAGCGAAGGTATGTACGAAATGGTTTTTGGTTTTTCAAGTAACTAAAATAAAATATTCGGATGTTTAGTTCTGGGGGGGGGGGGGCAAATTAGTATATTGATTACCCTATGTGTTGAAATTTGTTTAATGTGAAATTAAAACGTAAAGACAACGCAAATTTCCTTTTACAAAAAAGGAAGTATTGTATTCGCGAAAAAATTTGTACTCAAAAATCGGCCTTAAGGGTGCTCTTCACTGAGAGTCTGAAAGCTTCGGATCCCAATGCTAACCTACGGGGAAAGTTGAATGTTATTTTACAAAATTCCTTTGAAGTTTTCGGGTCAATTTTTTTTCTGAGTATTTTTCAAGCCTATGTCTGTGTATTTTAGTTTTTACTTTTTTGATACGTCCAATCTTCGATTTTTTAAAATTCGAGAAAAAATGAATTTCTTCGAAAACGAGGTACTGTTGGACCTTTCGCTCTGTAAAAAAGCTGCAAATCGTGCTATCGAAATTCTAAGAACGCCCCAACACGCAAAATATTTCCAGCTCTCTTTTGAGACTAAGTTTGAAATGATGCGACCATTTCTAAAAAAATATCGGGGTTCCAACCATCTGAAATATTTTCGAAAAAGCTCAATTTTCTCTACTAAGCCACGCCTCTCACCGGTCCGTCCTTTCTTGAGGGGAAAAACCGGGTGAGGTGTATAAGATTTACAACCATTAGCGCAAACGACCGTTTTCCATTTACTACTCCCCTCTTTTCCGGAGGCATTTTTCAATGAAGGAATGAATGAGTGCTTTTGAAAGTGAATCCACATGCTTGGAAACATCTTCACGATTTGATTTGTGTTCAGAAAGGATATAGTTTTTAAAGAGTGCTTCTGAGATAATTCTTGTGCTAAATGACCTCCAGAATCTAAATATGACCACTTTTTTCCATTCACACGTCCCGCTTTTTTGGAAATGTTGCCCGCAATTTTTTCAGTTTTTGACAGTTTCATAGCCATTATTTTTATTTGGAGGGGAAGGGATCGATAAGATAATACTTTTCTGAGGGGCTAGAGAGGTGCTAAGTTTGTACGCAAGAACATATGGAGGAAACTGGTTAACTCATGGGGGGTATTACCACTTATTATATTTTTAAAATCATCAAAACCCATCCCTTTTTCTAGGGGTTTGTTTTACAATTTTTTCCCTTATTTTTTGGCATGAAACCAGAGTATAGGACTCACACCTATAAACCCTATATCCGAAAAAAAAAATTTTTTTCACGTTGTAAATTTAAAAAAAAAAAAGGAAGTATCGCATTTTGCGTAAAGTTGCATCACAGACCTTCAGTGAAGAACCTTTCCGTGTTACTCAAATTAATTCACGGATATAATTAAGATTAAAATGATCTTAAGTATGCTTATAATATAGCATTAATGAATATTTCTATTTCTGGGGATGCACTACCCCCATTACTTTTCACTACATCAAGAAGGCATAAACAATGGAGCTGCAGGGGTGCCCATCCCTGAAAATTTTCGAAAAATTTTCGAAATTTTAATTTTAAAACCAGTTTTACACGATCTCTGGTGATGTTAGGGGAATAAAAGGTTTGGTGGTCCCTTCCCGGTAATTTTTCGATATTGAAACTTTAAAAGTGCAACTGTAAATAGTCTACCGTTGTGTTAAGGAGGACTTTCCTTTGTTTTCAAAATTGTAGTTCTAAAACCGCAGTTTTAGACTATCTGTGGTAAGGAAAGAAGAGATCATAGGGCTCGTCCCTGGAAAATTTTCAAAATTAAAGTCTTAAAAACGCTATCTATGGTTGGGGGACAAGCAGTTTTCTGAAACTGAAGTTCTAAAGTCGCAATTGTAGCCGACCTTTGTGACGTTAAGAAAAAGAGTTTTCGGAAGCTCTCCCGGAAATTTCTCGATATTGAAGCCCTAAAAACCAAATTTAAGACGACTTTTTAATAATGTTGACGAGAGTGGGGAGGAGGGAGAGGGACGCTTCTCTTAAATTTCCGAACTGTAGCTTTAGAAACGCAGTTTTGATATATCTTGATAATGTTAGCGGAAGGTGAATTTCGGTGGCATTCCCCCGGCAATTTTTTGAAATTGATACTCCAAAAACGCAATTCTAGGCTTGTCTTTGATCGTGTTAAGGAAAGAGGGGGGAATCAGGGGTTCTCTCCTATAAAGTTTTTAAAATTGCATTACTAGAAACGCTGTCTTAGATGACTCTTGATGATAAAGAGGGTGTCATTCTGGCGTTACAGTGGGGGCGCTCTCCTGGAAGTTTTCCAAAATTGAAGTCGCATAGCGAAAAAAGATGGATCACACACACCATGACAGATATTTTTCGGAAATCCTCAAAAATGAATTCAGCTCAACTATTCTGCACACATCGAAAATCAGAACTCAAGAATTTTAGCGAATCAAATATCCTTCTATACATATCAGCTATGGGAGAAAGTAAATATGATTTACGAAAAATAATTTAAACACCTTAAAACCAACATCACTGAAAGTTTTAATAAAAATCATCTAATGATAATTTGAAACGATCAGTTTAAAAATGGTAGAGAAGATGGGAGTAAAGTGAAATGAGAAAATTCTTTATAAGCTTAAGCTAGTTAATGAAGAAAATATATAAATTGTCAATTGGAGGGATAAAAATGTGTAATTCGCAAACTTCAAAACTAGTTCTTAACGATTGAATCAATGAAAGACTAGAGCATACTGGTCAGACTTATAACAATCAATAAAACATTTTTGACCTCCCTCCCTCGCATCAATGTCACACGTATTCATCATGCAGAATAGTGCTACTTCCAGAAAATTTATCAGATACTGAAAAGAAATCAAATCGTCTGATCCAACTTTGAAACGGACACCAACTTTATGCGGTCTGTGATGCTCCTTTCATTGAAAAAGAGAAACGGTCATTAAATTTTGGAAAGAGTACCAGGGCCGTCGCTAGTTCAAAAACTCGGGGGGGGGGGGGGGGTGCGCTTTTGGCGGCCCTTTAATTTTTTCAAACTCATGTTTAAATATGCAGAGAGAGAGAAAATTTGGCTTCTCGTTTAGCAGGGATAGTCATACTACTAGACTTTAGTACTAGTAATATAAATGATCGTAAGGATAATATTCAATCAGAATCAGGGTGTCGGAGGGTTACCTTCTTGCATTATTTCGCAATTTGACGACATAAAAACGCAGTTTTAAACTATATTTTAAATTTGGGGGGGGGGGGGGAGAAGAGTTCCAGCATAGCCTCTCCCGATAATTTTTCCAAATTTAAGTTCCCAACACAATCGTACGTTATATTTAATTATGTTCAGGAAGAGGGGTCCGGGAGCTCTCCCTCGGGAATTTTCAAGACTGTTATCTGAAAAACACAGTTTTAGACGATCTATGGCGATGTTAAGGGAGGAAGAGACTCGGGGTCATCGTTCTATAATTTTTCAAAATGCAAACTGTAAGCACGCATTCCCAATTGTGAATAATGTGTGATTGTGACGAAAGGGGGGGGGGGGGGGGGGTTTGACGGGGCTCGCGACCAGAAATGTTTCGTAATTGAAGCACTAAAAGCGAGATTTAAGACATTTTTCGATGATGTTGTCGAGCACTCTCGAAAAAACTTTCGATCCGTAGAAACCGCAATTTTAGACAATTTTTGGTAATGTTAATGAGTGGAGAGATTCACAGTCCTCCCCTGGCAAATTTTCAAAATTGAAATTCAATTAAAGCTATCATAAAAGATTTATTAATACTAGACGTTATGCTAAAAGATGGGTTCTGAGAACATTTTTCCGGGATTTTTTCAAATTTTAAAAACTCATTTCTAGGCCAGCTTTGGGGACGTAAAAAGAAGGGTTAGGAGTTCCGCACTCTTCCTTTCAGTTTGGCTATGTCCTTCTTAGATTCGTTGTCAATTTTAATTATTGATAAACATATTGTGGTAATATTTTCTTCCAATTTTCCTTTGCCAAACACGATTATTTGCTTGGATTTTCCATAACAAAACTTTCAATTTCTCCCCTAATATTTTTGCTTTCTTGCAATACAAGCGTTTGCAGCCTTAAAAAAAAAAAGAACTTTTAATATTTTGAACAGATGTGGTAATTTTTTGCGATACCTTAGGTCTCTATTCCACTTTATTTTATTTTAAATATGCCACCTGCATCTCTTGATCAAGCTGTGATTTACATACGATTTTTACATTCAAAAATTAAGAACTTTTGGTGTGAGTTATTCATTTCAATACTTTGAATCTCTCTTTGCATTTAACTGTTATTATTATTATTTTTCCTCTCTATTTCAAATTTATTTCTGCAACCCATACATTTTTCTCCACTTAGCAATGATTTTCAGGACAATATTTTTCATTAAAAATAATAATAATAATAATAATTACATGTGGGGAATTTTTCTGCGAGCCCTGTTCTATGGACTGTTCCAATGAAGCTGTCCTATTTATTTATGTTTTTTTTTAAACTGAAGAACCATGAAGCATAGTTTTGTATAACCAAGGCCGCCGAGTGACAAGACGTGCATACCCATTCTGCGACCTACACTGTAAAAAAAATTCGGAAACGTTTCTGAGTATATCGTGCAGCTGCGGTTCATGAAATTTTCAAAAACGTTTCTGAGTATTTCGGAATTCTCTTTCTGTAATGTCCGGAAACGTGTCTGAGTATTTCGGAATCCTCTTTCTGTAATGTCCAGAAACGTGTCTGAGTATTTCGGAATCCTCTTTCTATAATTTCCAGAAATGTTTCTGAGTATTTTGGAATCCTCTTTCTGTAATTTTCAGAAACGTTTCTGAGTATTTCGGAATCCTCTTTCCGTAATTTCCAGAAATGTTTCTGAGTATTCTGTGCAGCTGTGGTTCATGAAAGTTTCGAAAACGTTTCCGAGTATTTCGGAATTCTCCAAACAATTTTCAAAAACGTTTCTGAGAATTTCGGAATCCTTTTTCCGTGATTTTTTCTAAAAAATAATTCTTTTTTAATAGTATTGCATGCCATATCAGTTTCAATTCTTTGATATCTAAGAGCAATGAAACAAGCAATTTTAGAATCATTCGTGGATTTTTTTTTCTGAATTTCTAATGACAAATAGCATGGTTAACAGCATAACATATGCACAGTTATAAATTTTTGAAAATTTCTGAAATAATATAGTAGTTTCATTCATAATCACAAAATCGTCGGGGGAGGGAAGGGGAGCACTTTCTCAAAAGTGGGATTGTTTGTTAAACAATATTAAACTTCAGTTTTTCTCTCAATATTTTCAAGACAAAATTATCAACATATTGTATTTTTAATGCAGAACTTAAAAACATACCTTGTATCAAACTTGATAGCTTTTATTTTCGGATAAAATTTGACAGAACTTACCTACACTTTTCGTTCCGAAATTATTTCACGTCAAGTCAATTTCTTTGACGAACAAAGTGTACCGAAAAGTACCAACAGAGAAATTGATGAATTTAAATATGACACCAAAGTCCCCCTGCTGGAACCATTCGGGTTTATTCCTCTGTTCTTGCCCTTTTCCAGTTTATCACAAATATAGATACTTAATCAAAATAGGTTACTGATTTAGAGTGTGCGCAAAATGCATTATATATTTTATTTATTAAAACATTGAACTCTATTACATGATTATTCCATTTCATATATACGAGAGCTCCCCCCCCCCACACCATAAGAGTGATGGTGCACCCATAAAATGATATAAAGCGCCCCCCACCTTAAAAAAAGCAACCCCTTGAAAATGTCAATGGCACAGTCTGCGTGGTGAACGCCCCTCGTCTTCTCACCATATGTGCATTGCATATTAATAACATAGTATTTAAAAACTGATCACTTTTAAAACGATGACATGAAATAATATTACTTTTTATTTCAGCATGTAAATGCAGCTGTTCCATTTTTGCCACTGACTCATTTCTCCTGACTGTCCTACATTAAACTAGTATATCCACGAAGGAAATGTTATTTTCGGAACTAATGTCAAGGAATTTTTTTATTGTTAACCACATTTAACAAAATGAATAAGCAGATGAATTAATTTCATAACTATGTTCTTACTAATAGATAACATGGTCATTTTCTAATGGTATAAATATTTTTAAATGAATGAATAAATTATAATAAAAAAAGATAAATTATACCGGCACATTTTTTTGTGAAGCATATTACAATACTAGAAAATATTTGCATTACCATATTTCTAATGAATTAAACAATTGATTTTTTTTTTCTTTTTGAACCAAAATGTATGTACATCCAAGTATTTCGAAATAACTTTTCTGTGATTGCTTCTCAAATATAAATCTTACTTCTTTTGCGTAATTAATCAGTTTCAGTTGGTTACAACAAATAGTACACCGCGCACATAGGTATGTAGGATAACTTTAAATTAATTCGATAAACCCAAAAACAGTTACAATTGGAGCCTCATCAAATGCAAATCAACAAAAATATAAATGTATATAACAACATGTTTTAAAATATTCATTAATACTTACAAGTGAACATGAGCGGAAGAAAATCTAAGTACCTCCATTACAACTGAATAAGTAATCCAAAGGGTTTCGTTTCATTAAGTATAAACACGGATGTTGAAACTATTCACGCTTGAACACACAATATATATCTAATTATGGTCGCATTGGAAATTGTAAAGAAGCAAATGGTTATTAACTAACTTAATAGCTGCGTACATCGTCTAAAAAATCAAGGGCAGTCCAAAATGCAAAGGCGTAAAATTAGTTTCGACACATTTTACTACTCTCTAGACATGAAATAACAAGCAATCCAATGCTCTGCAGCAACCATAGATAAGAAAAAAAGAAGTTCTCGTTATTTCCGACTCATTGGCGCCTGTGTTGGAAGGATGAAATAGGTTTCGAAGCGTTGCGTCATCACTTCCGCTTCTAGATATCTTGAAATAACAAAAAGCTTTCTGAATATTGAGGAATTCGCTATTGGATGAAGGATTCCTACTATTTCGGAAACGTTTCCGATATATCTAGAAACGTTTCCGAAATTTGTTACAGTGTAGTGAAAAGTGTATTTTACTGAATACTTTTTTTTTGCGTTAATAAAAATGTTTAAAGCGTACATTTCCGCAACTCTTAATAAAAGAAAATCGTGGATGTTCCTAAATTGTATTTTAAAATTACATTTTCTATTCAAATTTTACAGAAAAAATACTTTTTGGCACTATTATTTCAATTGTTCATTTATAATTACTATTTTAATTTTTTAAAACAGCGAAGAGTTTTCCTTTCTTTTCGTTCGTTTTCATCGCTAAAATGAAATTGGCGGCCCCACCTCTGAAAAACTGGGGGGTGTAGCACCCCCGCCCCTTTTGGCGATGGCCCTGAAGAGTATGTGAAAAAAGTATTATTAATGCATCTATTTCTTGTTGAATAAGTTTAAATATTTTTTCTTTCCAAAATTCAAAAATTTCATGTTCTAAAGAAAAAAAAAAGTTTAAAAAAAAAAAATCCCCCCCCCCCCTGTGGGCACCCCTGATGGAGCTGGTGCATCCAAAGAAAGATAAATATGTATATTAATGCTACTTTATAAGCAAATTTAAGGATGCTTTTCACTGAGAGTCTGAAAGCCTACGGATCCAATGTTAATTTGCGGGGAAAGTTGGATAAAGGTTTTACAAATTCCTTTGAAGTTTTCATGTAAATTTTTTTCCGACTATTTTTCAAGCCTCTATCTGTGTCGTGTACTTTTTGCTTTTTTGAAATATCCATTCTTTGATTGTTTAAAATTCGAGAAAAAATGAATTTCGTTGAAAAAGGTGGTAGATACTGTTTGACATTTTGCTCCATAAAAAATCTGGCAAAATATTTCCAGCACTCTTTTGAGACTTTGTTCGAAATAATGTGACCATTTCTAAAAAAAAAAAAAAAACCCCGGGGTCTAAAACCATATTCCATATACTTACTAGATATTTGGAATCTATTTTTGTCTATATTATACTATGTTACTACAAATGTAAACGCATAAAATGCTTTCCACAGCTCAACAAACATTTTTGAAAATAATTTCTCGAGCCAAACTCGTAAAAAATTCTTTACAAGGTATGTACACATTGATCATGTAATTCATAATACAGTGAAATTCAGTAACAATGAACTTCAAAATCGGAACTGAAAACTTATTTGGTTGAAACGGGTATTTTGTTATACTGATATACGTTGTAACAGGATTTTACTGAATTTTTCTTTTGAAAACTTTCTAAGTAGAAAAATGATACATATCTGCATTTCTTTAAAGCATGAATGAGTATAAAAAAATTGTTTTAAAGCAGGGGTGGGTTCCCAGGGTCGTGACCCCAAATGGGGTCGTGTAGCGTTTCTTATTCGGTCGAAACATTATTCCTACCACAGTATAGTTGGGAGTGGATCGAATCTAACATAGCAGTTTTGTAATGTAGGATCTAACGTAGCTTTCACAATGTTGCCAGGTTAGGTCCACACCTAGCGATACTTTACTGACATGTAGGCTACGGGATCACAGGTCCTTTACTTGGTCAAAAAAGGGTCGCAACGTGCAAAAGATTGGGAACCACTGGTTTAAATTTACAGATAATTAGAGAACTGATGGGGGAAGGGGGAGAACACTGACCATTTTGTTTTTAACTGGATGAATACACAATGTTCTAGGAATCTTTCGGTAGTCGTGTTACACTGAAATTTTCATAAGCTCAGACAAATAATTTGTCTGACGTCTAAAACATTTCCCTGAAACCTAAGGTTTTTCAATTTTAGCCGGTCTTTATCAATATATATTTGTGTGTATGCACTGTGCAGTCGCGCCTGTTCATAGTGAAGTCTAAGGAACCGAATAACAATTTCGTTTATAGCCTCAATTTCGCTATAAAAAGGTAAACAACAAGAAGGGAACTGAACCATAAATACAATATATACGGCTTGATTATTAGTACGAAAAACCAAATTTCTAGTTGAATTTTAATTCAAAGTGTCAAAGGTCAAAGTTTTTTAATATCCCGGATAAAAAAAACAAATACATAGCCACAAGTTTTCAATCAAGCAATGCATTTTCTACACTTATAATTTACATCTTTTACTTGTGCTTTTAAGACGTTGTTTTTGACTTTTATCTATTTCCTGCACAAAGCTCATGCTTTTTAAAGTGCATATTTTATTTACAATTTACACATTTAAAAATTGAAGATATTTTGGAACACCCGATTTAAAATGGTGTTAAAGCTTCATTGAAACATTATCATTACTTAATATTATTCATAAATGGGGGGGGGGAATTAAAAAAAAAAATACCAAACAAAAAAGAAAGAAACATTTAGCATCCAGCCCATAGCTTTCATTTGAATTTTGACGTCTTGAATTTAAATTATGTTTTTCACAATCATGAATTGTGGTAGAACCCTACTCGTTGGGTTTCTTATTTCTACAAATGGTTCCTATCCGAATTATATTTGTAAAAGTCATGATTTGAATACAAGACGTCTACATTCGAATGAATTCCAGGGGCTGGATGCTGGACGTTGTTGACTGAATGCTGTTTTTGTCTGAAAAGTATTGTGTAAAATCGAGAGGGTCGGGAATAAGTAAAGTCGATGGCGGGGGACATGAACTTCACCGCCTAGGAGGAGGGACATGCTCGCGAAGACACATGGAACAGACGAGTTTGCATTAAAAGCATAGAAAAATAAAGTCGAAAGAACATCAACTACGGACAAGTGAAAACAATAACCAACTGTGGTCGCTCAAAAAAAGAATATTGGTCTTGGTCAAGCAATAATAAGGTATTCGAGGGCGAATGATTGGTATTAGTCTCACGCAACTTTGCGCACATCTCTCAACTTTTGTTGATTTTAAATGTTAACATTTATTAACATAGAAATTACACTATTTTAATGTACAAACGTGCAAATTAAAGTACACTTGTTTCGGGGTTACTAAGAACATCTTTATCAATAGAGATAGATACATGTGTTTCTGTCTTTTACATCATTCAAAAAGTTTTTGTTGGGCCTGACAGATTTCTCTTCCACGTTCTAGCGTTATTTGAGTTACCCTAATTTTGCTAACAGTTTAAAATTTTCCCGGGAAGTCGAGAAGAGATCAAAAAAAGAAAAATTAGAGCAATAAATGTTAGTACACTCAACAATTTATAAATTCTGCTTCATGAATACTTTTATACAAAAAGAGAAAAATCAAATTGAAATATTTTTTAAATTTAAAGGATAGTATACTAATGTGTGTGATTTGCCAAATGTCGGATTATATTTTCAATTCTGATATTTTTTTCTGAATATAAATTACGCATGTAAGACATTGTTCACGTTCTTACGAGCAAACAATTGACGTAAATAGGGAATATTCCACGTAATTGTTACGATTGTTTGATTGATTGCAATAATTTGCATCAATGAAAGCTTGATTGAGTGCAGCTATCAAGTTTAGGACTTCGTTTGCACGAAGCTGTCAACATTGTGTGGTAATAAAGATGTTTCATTTAATTTCGAAATGCGAGCATGAATGAATTTTCTGAAAATTGTGATTTTAGCCGTTGCTTTTCTCACCATAGTATCCGCAGAAAGGAAAGCATTTCTGATTATTGTTATTGTTACTATTTTGAATCGCAGAAAGCAATGCATAACTAATGTAACCAAAAATTGAAAACCATTAGAAAAAAAAAAGACCTGAGAAGAAAAAAAAATCAAAAAAAGTTTTAAAAAGTTATTCTATTCCTCCTAACATTTTGCATTTGAATAAGTCGAAGTACATTGTTCCAAGTGTACTACAAGTAAACTGCAGCTTGTATTTTTAATTTAAGTACATTATTGCAAGTAATTCCCTGTTGCTCGTGTAATTCCACCCACGAAATGTATTTTCAAATGTTCTCAAACATCATATAACTGCGTGCTTCGAAAATACACTTCAATAAAAGACTTACCAACTACTTATTATTATAGCCTGTTGCACTTTTCCTCTGTTGCGTAAAATATTATTTATTATTAATATTATTTTTATTATTATTATTATTATTATTGAAAAAGAATTTCAAATTTAAGAAGTATATTAATCATTTAGTCTTGTGTATGCTGCTCTAGTCACCACGCTGATTATCTATGTTTTTGCGGGATGATTTGTTTACTGATAGTAAACAAATGCAGCCCTGCGCATGATGAATCACCGGAAAAATATAAATAAATATCTAAAACATTAATTGATTAATTAACAAAAATGTCAGTTCAGCGTTGCACATCCTCCATCGAATTGCAGAAGTATTCCTCTTTCGACCATATATACATATATATATACTTATAATAGCGGGATCCTCCCCCCCCCCCCTCTTTGAAATGTAACCATATCCTAATATGAAATTGTTTTCTGATTACGACATTTCTGCCGTCCTCCCAATAATTAAAAATAAAATCAGCATCGTTCCACCTCTTGACTGTAAATATCCGATAACCGATATGTAATCATCCCTCCTCACCCCTCACCCTTTTTTTCCGGGACTACACCACAGTTTTACACTAAGCTTATACCTCTTATGTTTTTTTTATATATATATATAATCATATCCTAACGCAAAAAATTGCATTCTTTAATTAAACTTCAGACAAGAAACGAATTAGCTTTATGAACGAAATAAAATTCGGACGTGATAATTGAAAACATCGTTTAAAAAAAAAATAAGACAATCGTTTTTCCTGTTCAATTTATGATAAATTTTCATTTCATTCATCAATTTTTCATGAATATAAAATCTGGGAACGCATATCCAAAAAAAAAAAACTTTGTTTCAAAAATTACCGCAGACCCTTTGGTACTGACTATTATTTTCTGTTCTGTTCAACCTTCGCGTCGGTACTGTTCAAGTGGGGTTTTGGCCGCCAGCTAATTTCCTTGATTGCTCTTCACGACGGGGGTCATTTAGGGGTTCCTTTCCCTCCAGAACAATGACAGCTGTGACAGGTCACGTGTTCCTGCCTTACATCGATTACCGTCCACTCCATTGGCTGTTGAAGTGTCAATCATTTGATTCAGGTTCACTCCCGTCGTTCAAGGAAGAAAATCATTTACACCCTAACTTCAATGTTTTCCCTCACTGAAGAGCAGCCTTGCTCGCCCCTGAATAAATGTTGAGTTTATTTTTCAACCCGACCACACGTGGATATATGCCTAGGAATGTACAGACACCCGAAATATCCATTTTGACGATCCCCGAGTTAATTACGAGTTTTCTCGTGACGTCTGTATGTATGTCGCATAACTCAAGAACGGAATGTCCTAGAAAGTTGAAATTTAGTACTTAGACTCCTAGCGGCGTCTAGTTGTGCACCTCCCTTTTTGGTTGCATTCGGATGCTCCAAAGGGGGTCTTTTGCCCCTTTTTCATCATTGTTAATTTCGATGTAAACTCAAGTGGTGTTATAATTTGGCAGAAACTTGGCGATATATCGCCAGTGTTTTGGTCGCCAACTTAGCGACAAATTTTGCCATTTAATTTTTTTTTAAATCTGGTTTCAATTTGGCCACTGTTGGTGATATTTAGAAAGTAAAATATTGAATCACATTAAAACTGACAATAATGAGAAAATGACATTAAATTGGAGTAAAAGGAAGTCATGTGATGTGGAAGTCATCAGCTCGTTGATTGCGAAATTTATTGTAAAACTCAAAATTTCTGAAGAACGAATGGAATAACTTTTACACTTGCCTGTACTGCTGTAAAAAAATAGCTCTTTTTTCCAACCTCTTTAAGGCCCGTTTTTCCTACCTTCATTTGCCAACTTTCAAATGTAGATGGCGCAGAATTTCACTCGGTTTAAAGGGGGGGGGATAAAGGTCCCTCTCTAAGCAGCTTCACACAGAGGGGAGTACTTAGGCGTTGATAGCTGTCACGGGAACCGAACCCCTCTCCCTTCAGGCAAATGCAAAGACGAAGACCGGTTTGCTCTCTCAACATTTCTCAGGATGTAGTTGAGGAGCAAATTGTCAAAATTTAGCTTCTGAGAGATTTTTGTGATGCAACTATGGGAATTAGTTTTTCTGAAAGATTGACAGTCAAAATTTTCTTGGCGGCAAATTTTGCTTTAACCACACATTTCTTTAAATTCTTATTTTATTCTTAAAAGTAAAATATTAGCATTTTTTCATTTTTCACAGTTACAATTTTTTCTTGTCATCTAATAATGATTACTTTCACACATCTATGAAAATCAAATGTTTTTCAATCATGGTAATTGATCAGCATAAAATAGTAAGGGAAGACGAAAAGAGGGTGTCAATTTCAGAAAGTGTCGTTGCGTTTATCCAGAAGTCGCAACAAGATTGGAGTTTGACTAAGTTTTTAGTGCTATACTTAAGTTTATTCAGGGCTGGTTTCTTGAGTGATTGACGTTTATTTTTTTTACATTATTAATATTAAAAAAAACTTTTTCTGTTAATATTAAGTCTCGGAGACAAATAAAAATGAATGACGAGCGAAAAAGGCTGATTGCTTTTAAATAAAGGAAACATGCTAAATTAAAAACCAAAGAACAAAAAAGAGTCATTAAAAATTTTTTTCAACATGATATGTTTTTTTTTTTTTTTTTTTTTTTCAAATGGGCAGTTTTCTAAAGCGGAAACTTTTGCAAAGTAATCCAGTTACAATTTACTAATGAAATATCATTGAACCATTTGAGGAGTGGTAAGACCACAAGAGAGTGAACGTAATAACAGAGTAAATTATTCAAATCGTTGATTCGTAGATGAAAAAAATAAAAATACAGTCGAGCCTCCATATATCGAACTTCCACGTATCGAAATTTTCTATATATCGAAATCCCAGCAAATTTCAATGTTCATTGCATAGAAAAATTGTTTCTATATATCGAAAAAATCTCTATATATCGAAATTTTTTTCGATACATTCGTAGATTTTTTTTTCCACTTCAGACTGTTTGTCTCATGAAAAATGAAGGTTAGGGGAGAAAATTAAGTTTACTAAAAGTTGCTAAGAAACTCATAAGAAATCTGGGTTTGAGGGGTGTGTAGACAGGTCATTGTTCCGTTCTGGAGTTCTTAAATTCCCTCAAGTTTATTTCAAATCTGAGTTGTAACCAGTAACACTGTAAAATCAGTTTCAAGTTATCCTTTTTGTCTGTTAGTTATCATTCTTGGTCTTTTTAGCTTCAGTAAAAATCATTCAAGTTAGATTGATTTTTTACTTTTCTCTCGATCACATTGTGAAAACGAAAATCCCCTCATGTTGCGAATCAAGTTGAACTGCCTAAGAATGAAGATGTATGAAGGCACAAAAATGTAATTTCTGTTAATTTTTCAGTTATTAACTTTCGTTTAGTCCGATGCTCGTATAAATTAGAAATTGGGTTTCATGCACGAAAATTAGCTTTAATTTTAATGTTTTAGGAGATTTTTAGGATAAAATAAGATCGTTTCTATATATCGAATTTTTTTCCGACATTTTGCTACTTCGATATATGGAGGTCCGACTGTAGAATAAAGATCCTGCTATAAATAAAGATAACAACTGATAAAATAGTTAACACACAAGACATTAAAGTTCAGTTATCATCAAAGATTCAGAGATATAGATATTAAATAATTAAGCTAGGTTTGATTTCAAAACAGTTTTGATCAAAAGAGCACGTATACCTAACTTTTTTCCAAAAAGTAACAAAATTCATTCGGAATGTAATCGTGTTTTTTTTTCTTTTTTTTCTTCTAAATTCAAAATGTTTTTTTTTTAGCAAACAATGAAACAACAAAGAAGTTAGTTTTTTTTCTTCTGAAAATAAAGGTGCTGTCTTATGTGAAACATATTAACATACTTAGTATTCAAGAAAAATCTCAGTTGCTCTTTATTTCCCCATTTTTTATCATTATATTTTCCCTTATAGATCTAACGACGAGAGGTCATGCCAGCCTAATCTGAAACTAGGGATCCGTCCCTTGAGGGGACACGGCTCGGAATCGGAGTAGTATAAATTTGGCCAGTTTTAGGGCTTGAGTCGGGCCCGGCGACCAAATTGGTTTGAGGCACGCCTCAGCAGGGCCGGACTGGGTGGTCAACAGGGCGTGGGAAAGCTGAGTTGAAGGGCGTCGATTTAGCCTGCATAATATCAAAGAAATTAAAATTTAGTGCAGACTTTTTAAGGGGATAAAAAAGCATTGAGAAGTAAATAAAGCCCTTTTTATTTGTTACAGAAAATGTCCAAACGAAAAGTCATTTTTTTCGTGAGTACAAAAATAGTAGGAGAGACCTTCCCCCTCCCAAGAGTGTAGGCACATCCTCTTTTCTGATTACCCCCTAGAAAGATACCTTCCATAAAAAAAAAAAAAGATATAGAGAGGAAGAGGAAAAATTTGTGTTGGCCTCGTAATTACTTTAAACGTATCTCTCGCACAGGGAAAGATAATGGGTTTTCAGTTTTTTTCTTGCATAAGAGGTCACTACTAGGTCTAACGACCAAACGGCACGACCTTTGAGGATCACGGATTTGGACAAAATTCTAGCTATAGGTCCATTCCCACAAGATATGAGCGCAAATAAAGCTGTTTGACTGCATAGGCCGTAGTTTCTCGGCAACGAGGGTCCAAAGTTGCTAGTTTGGCCCCAGAAATGCAATGGCGTTTCCATTGGAATTTCAGACTTTGACACTGTGTTCGATCTCTCAACACCTTTTTTTATCCTTTGTTAGTAAATTAAGTATAAGGGAGGGCAGTATTTATTTATAGGCATTATCTATGTTATTTGAAAAGTGGAAACGATCTTGTATTTTGGTTCTTTTGTGTGCCATGTGCAACAAATCATAGTTTTTTTTCCCTTCTCCCATTTTTTGCTTATCAGTGTGGGATATCTTTGATAGCAGACAATAAATATATAGTTAAAATAAATATTTTTATTAGCAAACGATAAATATTTGTTACTAGCAGACGATTAATATAAAACGAAAATATTTAGTTTCATTTGCAAACGATAAATATCTTGTTACTATGCTATTTTGACATTCAAGTTATTGAAATTAAAAGTAGTAGCCAATTTGAATTTGAGAATCGCTTATATTAAAAATTAGTATTCAACTTAGTTAATTCGAAGATAAGCATGCAAACGGCTCATTCTTCAGAACAATAGCAGAAAAAGTGATAAAAGTGGTAATTTTAAAGGAAATTCCGTTGCATTTCTGGGTCCAAATTATCAACTTTGGACCCCCGTTGCTGCCGAACTAAGGCCTATGCAATCAAACCGCTATACCTGGGCTCATATCTAGTTGGAATTGACCTATATCTCGAATTTTGTCCAAATCCGTGACCCTCAAGGTCGTGCCGTTTGGTAGCAAGTATTGACAATATGAACCGAATTCTGAGTATAGTAGTATGAATTAATTCCATGATGTGGGGTGGGAAATATTGGGGTCCAAGCGGTCCCACCTCTGGAAATTTTCAAATTAGAAGTCTTAAAAATGCATTTCAGTTTCATATTTTTCAAAAACTTGCAATTCCACTTTGGGTGTGACCCCTCAGACAGGTCAAACCCGGAGCGGACATCCCCCCCCTCCTTCGGCCCCCTTAGCAACGTCACTAGCGTTTTACTTATTAATGACATCGCTTTTTCAAACTCAAACTTCCTTTCGCTCGTAATGAATTGTATTGTTTCAGTGAGGAAAAATTTATTAATAATAACCTTCACAAGTCAGCAGGATAGCGAGGGGGCGGGGATTTTCGAGCTTCATCTGAAGGAAAACACATATTAAAAAACTTCCCAAAATGGTATAAAGGCAGCATAAAATGTAATAATGTAATGATTTTATGCAGAAATTCAAATATAAATATTTTTAAGATAGTATTGTAGCTTACACAAGGACGACAACTCCTCACCGCCAGGGCAATGAAGAACTCCCTCATCAAGTGCTACGCAGCTCACCCCCTCCCCCGAGAACGTGACCCCCAAGATGAGATTTAAAAAATCTCTTAAGTTACCCCCCCCCCCCCAAAAAAAAAAAAAAAAATTCAATGCCGAAGGTTATGCTATGACTCCCCTTCCTTTGTGCACACCTCTGGCTAAAAAGGAAGTGAAGGAATTAAATCCAGTTACAAAAACTGGAGTATGTTTTGAACGCAAAGCTTGCCAACGAAAGGATCTTGAACTTTTGTTACGATTTTAATTGACAAAGCTTAGTTTAAAATCGGAAAACGTTTTATCTTTAAAACTGCTCGGTATCTTTATTGTTTAGTCCAGCAATTCCTCAAATGTGTCCCGAGGAGCCCTGCAGTCCTCATAGGACTACTTCGAAAATTCACTATTTTTTCTCAACTAATTTAACTTATTATTTATGAAACTTTTTTCCATTTTTTTTTTACAGAGCCTCTGCAGTATTCAATGCAGATACACGACTAGTATTTATTTTTGACCGTTAGTTACAAGTCATACTTTTATTTTGGGGTGGGCGCCTTGCGAAAATCTTAGTTCCAAAAAGGGCGCCTCAAAGTCTAGGAATCACCGTACAGTCCTGTCCTCGTTTTTTTTTTTTTTTTTTTTTTTTTTTTGTGAAGCTACAAAAAATGCGGCATCTGACTTGACCATAGATATGTGCTGTCAATTTCACCCTCACATCCCTTTTTTATTGGGGAAGCACCATGGGTCCGCTTTTGTCCTCAGAACTAAACCTTGAAGCAAAAGATAAGCCACAAACGATGCCCTGGGAGCCGTTTACGAAACGAGAGGGGACTAATTGCCTTTATTGGGGGTAATAAAAGAACGTTTATATAAATAAGAAGAACATTGCTTTTGCATGTGAAAATATTCACATGCAAAATTACTTCTTGGTTCCACATAATTTATTTCCATATTGCTAAAACATTGTTTTAGAAAATAAGAAAACAACAGAAGGGCGCCTTTCGAGAGGGCGCACCGGGAAAAGTCCCGATCAAGTCTATGGCCAGTCCGGGCCTGCGTCTCAGCTCTCGGTGGCCCTGAGTGCAACTGCGAATCTCTTGGAAAGATTTAAATAAAAAAAAAAAATCGAGATTATCAAGGCTTTAAAAAAAATACACTAGTAAATTTCACAATTGCACATCTATACACTGTAAAAACGGTTCAGAAACGTTCTAGGAAAATAATGGGCAGCTGATGTGCCCAATTTCTGCCAATTACATATCTTGCAAATCTAGGAACTTTTATCGCTAAAATTCAGTAACTGATGATTTTATATTTACTTTATATCCGATGAACCGTTTCTAAGAGAATGCATTTCGAGTATTATTTAATTATCAATTCCAGTTGAGTGAAACATTTTCCACTTTGTATGATATGTATATATTCAGCTTGTGACCTGTGATATTGACTGCATAAACTGCAGAGTCCCTCGTGTACAATCCCTTTGAGGCACTCATCAACAAAATGTAGCCGTTTATTTCGTGTATGAATGTCTATTTATTGTCACCGCAACATTTTTCATTATCAGTAGTCATCAAATTGCAGGTAAAAAAAATTGTCAAAATTAAGTTATGTTTCTGATTTTATATTTACTTTGTATTCGATGAACCGTTTCTTTATTGAAGAGAATGAATGATTACGAGTATTATTTTTAATTTTCAATTCCAGTTGAGTGAAACATTTCCCGCTTTGTATGATATGTACAATGCAAAAAATAATTGTTGTTTTTATAGTAGTATACTGTTTTTTCTTACAGTTTAATAGTGCTCTGCTAAATAACAGAAAAAAAAACTGTAGAACTCTTAGATTGCGCGCAAAACGATGCGCAAAAGGTGTTTGTTTTCATACGAATTGCATAAACTGAAGAATTCTTCGTATACAATCCTTTTGAGGCGCTCCTCAGCAAAGTGTATCTGTATTTATTTCGTGTACGAATGTTTATCTAGGTCACCGTAATATTTTTCATTATCATTAGTCATACAATTGAATGTAAAAAAGATGTAAATATTAAGTTAATTATGTTTCTGATTTTATATTTGTTCTGATTTTATTTTATATTTCCGCTTTGTATGATATATATATATATATATATATATATATATATATTCATCTTGTGAGTTGCGATGCATATTGACTGCATTAACTGCAGAGTCCCTCGTGTACAATCCCTTTGAGGCAATCATCAACAAAATGTAGCCGTTTATTTCGTGTATGAATGTTTATTTATAGTGATCGCAACATTTTTCATTATCATTACTTAACAAATTGCATGTAAAAAATTGTCAATAATAAGTAGTTATGTTTCTGATTTTATATTTATTTTATATCCAATGAATCGTTTTTATATTGAAGTGAATGAATTTCGAGCAGCATTTAATTATCAATTCCAGTTTAGTGAAACATTTTCCGCACTTCAAATTTTATGTGAAACAATTGTCAATATTAAGTAAGTCCATTTCATAATTATGATATTTTTCTACTTACTTTGTATCTGATGAACCGTCTTTTTATTGAAGTACTAGTGGTACCCGCACGGCTTTGCCCGTAATAGAAAAATTAAAAGGTTTTTTGGTTCGCCTGTATATTTACAAATAATGTATGGTGAATTTATCGCCAATTGGCTTGTACCCATGTTACAGTTCCACGTTATGATAATTTCGTATCTCGCCAATTGGCTTGTGCCCATGTAACGGTTCCACGTTATAATAATTTCGTAATTTACTCGTCGATCTTATGACAATTTTGTTCTTAAAATTGGAATAGAAAAAGAACAAAATCGAATTTTTGAAAAATCGCTTCGAGATGCACACCCCCATGCTACAAACTAACTTCGTGCCAAATTTCATGAAAATCGCCCGAACGGTTTAGGCGCTATGCGCGTCACATACATCCTACAGACATCCAGACATCCTCCGGACAGAGAGACTTTCAGCTTTATTATTAGTAAAAAAGAAGAAAAGAAAAGAAGAAAGATAAAGAAGTAAAGAAAAGAAAGGTAATTTTCAAAACAAATTCTTTCCCATTTTATTAAATTTCTGTGAAAAATGGGCTTAAAATTGGAACAGAAAAAGAACAAAATCGAATTTTCGAAAAATCGCTTCGAGGTGAACACCCCCATGCTACATACAAACTTTGTGCCAAATTTCCTGAAAATCGGCCGAACGGTCTAGGCGCTATGCGCGTCACAGACATCCAGACATCCTCCGGACAGAGAGACTTTCAGCTTTATTATTAGTAATAATAAGTAATAAAGATGAACCGTCTTATTATTTTGTTTTATTTTCTGGTTAAATGTAACATTTTCCCCTTTGTATGATATGTATATATTTATCTTGACAGGTGTGATGCATATTTACTGCATAAACTACACATTGCATCGTGTACAATCCCTTAGAGGTCGTTCTAAACAGAACTAACTTACGTAGTGCATGGTTCGAAGGAATCCCATTTCTAGTTTGAATGTGTGAGCTTTAAGATGAAAAGTCAGCCGATAAAAGTGTAAACTCATCCTTTCTGTGTGATAGCAAATCACGACTGAATCTGTTTTAAATTTTATCAAGTTGGAGAAGGGGCTACATCCCTCTAACCCCCACCCCTCCAACATTAATATGTCGCTAAACATAGCATATATATTTATATATTTCTCTCCGAGTACCGACTTAAATTCGAAAAGTATTGCAGTAATTAAAATCTCCGGAATTTCGGTCTAATCTTTTGTAAGTTAAACGGCGGCTGACCTCTTAAATGGCGGCGGGAGGGGCGTGGCGGGTACAACCACCTCATCCTGGGAACAAAGTAATCAATATTTGATTGATTTAATTTGAAGGTAATAACTTCAGATAAAAATACCTCGATCGCAGAAATAAATTACTTCCTCCAAGCCTTTCCGTACCATTGCAGATGACTGTTTACTGTTTTGTAAGTTTTGACTACATAGGAGAACCCCCCCCCCCCCCATCCTACCATATTTATAAACTATTATACATTACCTGGTGTATGTTCAGATCTGGTGTATGTGTGAGGAGATAGAAGGTTTTAGCCCTTTGCCCCACCCCTGAATCCCGTGTAGCAGGGGCGCTGACTTGCAAAAATTATTGGGAGGGGGGCTGTGCCAGTCATCACCGGGGGTTTAGGGGGTATGTAATCCCACGGAGGTGCCCCCCCCCCAAATAAAGGTCGATTTTTGTGCCTTGAAAATGCCAATTTACATATTTTCTGATGTGTATAATTTAAAAAAACAAACAGTATGTGACATGGCATTTTCAAAGTAAAACAATCCAAAAGTTGGTATACAAATTTTTCTGGTTCAACTAGATCATGTCACTTGTCTTCGTAAGAGACATTTTTTTGTTCTATTTTATGGGGAGTCATGCAGTGCCGTAGCTGGACATGGAAAAGGTAGGGCGCTTGACTTGCATTGAAGGGCACTCCCAGAGACGCCGACTTAAAAAATATCGGGGGGGGGGGGGGGGGACATGCCGCAGGAAATTTTCTAAATTTGAGATGAAAAATAGTGAGTTTTAAAGTTTTTTTAAAGCATTTTAAAGTCATATAATCAACATTAGAACCACGAAAACTCAACAAGCCCGACACATATTTTTTGGCTTTGAAAAAAGGAAAAAATAAACACAAATACACACAGTATTTTTGCAAAAAGATAATTTAATTTACGCATGCTTTTTAAGGCCAGTTGTTTTTTCATTAATGATATCGGCTAACATATTTAAAAGTAAACGCAGTCAATCAATGTCTAGATCATTTTTGAAAAACTTAGTTGATTTTTCAAAATGTTCTCCTCTCTTTCACCTCTGTTTAATAAAAGCAAGCACTCTTGTTCAACTGCAATGACCTGTGTGCGTCCAGTTGATGTAAATCGCCCAATAATGCAAAATTGCACCATTTTACAAACCTCAATATATATTGCCTTGTAGTACAGTCGAGTTCCGACTTACGCGAGGGATGCATTCCAAGACCCCTCGTAAGTCGCGTAAGTCGAAATTTCGCGTTGTGGAAAAGGGTATGAGTAAATTTTTTTATAAACGTACCTAATTATTTTAGACACTTGTAAACACCCCCTCAAACTGTTAAAAACCATTTCTTAACTAACTGTACATTACTGTTTCTTACATAAAGAACTGAATGTTTACTTGTATTTAAAACAAAAAAAAAATTGTTTTATTCAACATAAAATACTGCTACGATGTATAAAATCAATGATCAATGGGAAAGAAAGAAAAAATAAACCGGTATACGGTAGGCACAGTATATAGTAAGAAAAGCAAATGCATCTTGAGTTGTACTATACAGTCGATCCATTATTGACATTTGTACACAATACACGAGCAGTTTCCATTTTCTTATTTTTTTTCATTTTACTAAGACACTACTCGGTGAATTTTTACGGATTTCCTTTTCTTAACTTGTAATTGTATGTATGGAAGATTCACTCATACCTAATTCTCGTGCTACCTTCAACGCATTTTTTAGTTGAGCTTCAGCTTTTCAAGAAGCTCTAACTTTTCTTTAATTGTCAGAAACTTTCTCTTTTTATTTTCATAAACTTTAGATGAAACAGCGTTCTTAGGTGTCATTATATTTCATTAACTCTCGCATTTAAAATGAAAAGAAAAATTCCACTCTCAGCGATGCTGAATGGATGAAGATCCATTCATGGAAAAAACATTTTTTTAGTAACCAATAATAAAGCCGATACGAACACACCACGATTCCCTTCCCAGAATTTTCGTGTTGCGGGTGAGGAATTCGCGTTAGGTCTGAATACAGGAGAAAAAATCACGTTATAGCCATATCGCGTAAGTAGCGGGAGTCACTGTATTCCTTTGGGATTTTCAAAGTGTGCGGTGAGCTGCCTTCGTTGTTTTCATGTTTCTTTGGTATACGTCGATTCCGAGGAAGGGAAGGATCATCATTTTGTGAAGGTTTTCTTTTAAACACAATTCCCAAAAGTGTTCAAAACTATCACGCCTCCCATATAATATATCAAACTCTCAATTTTTTCCCAGATCAGCAACACTTAGGTGAGTGTGCCGCAGCGCTGCCCACCGGCAACAGACTTGACCCGTAAGTTCGCGCACTGGGACAAATGTTTACAGTGCTCGCAGAACTGTAACACTATCATTATTCACACCATTCGTTTTCAGCTAACCTGCTTACACAACCGTAATAATTATTTGTTTTAACTCATTACTGAATATATTTTACAAGGTAGACTATCTTCAAACAAGAAAAATAAAAGATAAATTTATGAGTTTTGAAAACATAATGTAACTAATAATTTTCTTGATTTATTGGGGGGGGGGGGGGGGCTCGGGCCCCCTCAGGTTCCAGGGAGTAGGCGCCACTGTCATGTAGATATAGTAAATGAATAAGAATACCATCCACGAAAATCTGCACTGGATTTGAAATGTAAGAACTAAAATTTACAGTTATGTGCTGAGTAGGTATTTATTACGGAAATACTGAACAAATGGGAGTCATAAATGTTAAATATTTAGAAGAAATTAAGTTAGTGATCAATTTGCATGAGGAAAAATCAAAAAGAAAAAGAAAAGGGGGACAAGATTAAATTTAACAGTATCAAATCCTTTTCCAAACCATTATTGAAAGGAGATTACTCATTTTCTTGAAAAATAGTCACAACCCAAAAACTTTCAAAACAGGAAAGCTTCTTCGATTTGGTCTGCACATTTTTTCACCTTTCGTTTTTCTCTTTTATGGCCCATATACGATGTTTGTGTTTGTGTAAATTATATACTATTTCTTATTGAGATATTAAGTCAAGAATGTTTAGGAAAACTATGATGAAAAGTTGAAATTTCAGAAATTATTCTGAGTGTCGATCGAACAACAGATATTTGATGGAGCCTGCTTTTTCCAGAGAAGAAATCCTCTTTATTAAGTGACTAAACCGAATCAGTCGTTAATAAACCGGTAACTTCAAACCAAACTATACAATTACAGCAAACGTGACAGATTTAGGTAAATTAAAAATTTTTGCTCACACATAGTCGAATACACTATGATTTTTCATTTATCTCATAAATAAAAATAAAAAGACATATATAAATGTTTTTCGTTTCAAAATAGCCAAAAAATCGCTTTTATTATTATTATTTTTTTTTTCATTTTATTAGAGAATGGCATTCACAACAACAAAATACAGACCGACAAAATCGAAAATTGCGAAATGCCTCAGTGAAAAGCTGAAATTAGCAAAAGGAACGCATTCAAACCCTTCTCGATGGGGATAGTCGATTCATTGGGCCCTCGGGAAACATCGTTATCAGACTTTGAAGAAAGGAGGAACTCGCAAGTGGCTCGCGTTGGGAAAAAGGGGAGAAAGCTAAAGTGATTTATGGTAGAGTTAGGAAAAGTGCCAGACACTGGTATTTTTCAGATTTCTTACTTCAGCGACATCTGCATGAGGAAGTTGGAACTAAATGTCCGTAGATTGAACAAGTTTTTAAAACATCCACACTTTAAAATATAAAAATTGATTAAAATGAACTTTAAAAATTATCATTAAGACCCTCAAAGTCTTATGAATCATCGATGACTGTTTTTTTTCCCAATAGTATTACAGGATTTGTAGTAGGAAGCTAAGTTGCTCAGTTTTTAGTGCGTGTATGGTTGCTATTCTGAAACCGTCGCCAAGCGAGATTTTCATTTAAAATTAATTTAAATTATAAAAACGCAAAATTTTTCTACAATATTATCTCAATCCATTCTAGACTGAAAATCACGTCGTATGCAACAAAGATCGGGAGGCTATTTGCTGTTGATTTTGATTACGGGAGTAGATTGATTTTCCCTTGGCGCCAATCTCTTGGGACAACAGCCTTAACAACGAACTCTTCTTCCTCCCCTGCAGAAAAAAGGGCTTCAGGCTTAATTACTAACTTTCAGCATTTTAACAGCGAGGGGAGAGGACTGAGGAGACAACAATTTGCACCATAAATGCAGTGCCATACGCATTGGTGATTTACTGCCTTTGCAGTTACTCAAGCATGTTTTTCGCCAATATTGCCTCGCCAAACTATACCTAAAAGTTGGCTTTTTTACCAAGAAGAAATTCCGAACAAGCATATGAAGCGTTTAACATAGTGTTAAAGGTTCCGGTGCGACTTCAACTTTCTTGAAATCAAGACACAGTTCTTGAGAACACACAGGAGATTTATTTACACTATGTACAGGAAAGATCATTAACAACTGCTAAATTAATCATCAGCAATTAAGCAAATATCAATCAACACCGTAAACTCAATGGTTACACACGTATTTACATCGAAATACGAAAAACAGCACAGTGAAATGCCTCGCAATAAACAGAGCTACTACACTCTCAGTACAAATTCTCAATCGAAACTGACTCGTTATCATGCGTAACGGCTTTTTATAACATCAAAAAGTTTCCCCAGTTTCCAAATGCTTCTAGTATCTTCTTTTCATTCACAAACCTTATCAATTAAAAATAGGGGACCGTATACTTCAGCCGAATGTATAGGGGCTGTATATTCATTACAGGAAACTATTTACAGGTTACGTTACTACAATAATTTTAGATGAAAGATAATTTAGTAAATGCCTAATTTAGCTAGATTACGACAAGTTAATCACAAAAATAATTACTATTTGCAGAATTTGTAACACTGCCCCCTTCCTAAGGACTGCACGTCCCGGGCAGTACAATCCCAAGAAATGGTGTCAAACTTCTATCACAAGTTTACAAATATACAGATTAATTAATAACTAACAGATACAGAAAACACAATAATAACAAGAAATATTGCTAAACATTAAAAGCAAAAATTATCTACAACTTTTATGTTATCAACCATGGTTGTTTACGTAATACTCATGAACTATGGCCATAGTATGGGGCTAACCAATCATAATGTACAACCCTGGGTTTTGCATTAGGTGATTTTTGGATCCTCACTACTACGTCATTCAGTCGGTTAAGGACTTTGTCGGATGGGATTCCATAACCAAACCTTGTTGCCTTCGTTGAATTCATGTCCAGTAGACCTTTTGTCGTATCGGGTCTTCATCTTCTTCGCCGCGATATTGATTCACTCTCGTGCGAAGTTATGAACGTCTTCCAACTGGGCCTGGAGATCCTGGATGTACTCCTCAGGCGATGCAGGCGCATCCGGAGGACGACCGAAGGCGAGATCACAAGGTAGCCGTAGCTCTTGTCCGAAGAGCATCTGAGATGGGGCATATCCGGTAGTCTCGTGGACAGCACTGCGGTAGGCCAGCAGGAACAAAGGTAGCTTCTTGTCCCAATCCTGTTCATTTCTGGATACCATAAGCAAGAGATTATTCAGGATTGTGCGGTTAAATCTCTCCACCATGCCGTCCGATTGTGGGTGTAGTGGTGTTGTCCTAGTTTTCTCAATTCCCGAAAATTTGACATAGGCCCTTAAACACAGCAGAGATGAAATTCCTCCCTTGATCGGAATGAATCTGCAAAGGTGTTCCATATCTCGAGATCCAATGTTGGACTAGAGTCTCTGCTACGGTGGTAGCTTCTTGATCTGGAATGGGATACGCTTCAGGCCATTTGGTGAAATAGTCGATGGAAACAAGAATGTATTTGTTCCCATCGGCAGTTCTTGGTGGTGGACCCAGGATGTCGATCCCGATTCGTTCAAAAGAAGCTCCAACTTTGTACATATGTAGCTTCCCTCTGCTTCTTTTCTTCGGTCCTTTACAGGCAGCAGAGGCATCACAAGGATGGCACCACTTCTCCACGTCATCCTTTGCCTTGCTCCAGAAGAAGCGCTCCCAAACTTTATTGAGGGTCTTCAATACACCAAAATGTCCTTCGGTCACACTACTATGTATTTCTTTCAGAACATCTGAAACCCTTGATTGGGGAAGTAGTAACTGCCACCCAGATGTTTTGCCGTCATCAGATTCCCATTTCCTGTACATTACGCCGTTCCATAAATGGAGTGAGTTCCATAAAGCCCAGTATCTTTTTGTTGCAGGACTGAAGATGGAAACATTCTGCCACCTTTGTCGCCGACTGTCACTTTCCATGAACTCCAAAATTGGTTTTATGCCTGGGTCTTCAAGTTGATCTTTTCGAACTTGGTCATCACTCCATGGATCAGGTTCTGATGATGTTGGAGTCACTGTCACTTGATAGGCGGTAGGGCTAGTCGTTCCATACTGTTTCTCGATTCGGGAACAATAGTGACAGTTCTCAGGACAGGGTCTCCTTGATAAAGCGTCAGCATCACCGTGAGATAACCCTTTTCCGTGCTTGATCTCCATGTCATATTCCTGGAGCCGCTGTATCCACCTGGCTATCTGGCTTCTGGATTCTTGAAGTTCAAAAGCCAAGTTAACGAGACATGATCTGTGCGAAGCAGAAACTTTCGGCCGTAGATGTAATGATGGAAGTGTTCTACAGCTTTCACTATGGCCAATAACTCCTTTCTGGTGACGCAGTAATTTCGCTCTGGCTTTGATAAGCATTTGTTCCAGTAAGCGATGACATGTATGTTGCCGTCTATCTCTTGGGATAAAACAGCTCCGATGCCCTCCTGGCTCGCATCAGTGTCGAGGATGAAGGATTTTATAGGCTGAGGATATGAGAGAGTAGGCGTTGATGTTAAAGCCTCCTTCAGTCGTAGAAATGCATCTTCGCATTGTTTGGACTATACAAACTTTTGCTTGCTGTCCGTCAGCTTATGCAAAGGTCGTGCAATGTTGGAAAAACCCTTCACAAACTTCCTGTAGTACGTGCAGAGCCCCAGGAAACTTCGCAGCTGATGGATGTTTTCGGGACGACTCCAACTCTTGACCGCAGATACCTTTTCTAGATCAGTTTGTACACCCTCAGAAGAGATGATATGACCAAGGTAGTTCACTTCCCGGCGGAACAAATTACATTTGGACGGGCTTAACTTCAGATTGGCTTCCTTAAGCTTTTGCAGCACTTTCCTAAGATTAACCAGATGTTCTTCGAAGCTGCGTACCACGATGATGATATTGTCTAAATAGACCAGACAGGTTTCGTAGGAGAGTCCTCTTAACACTGTCTCTATAAGACGCTCGAACGTAGCTGGTGCATTGCAGAGGCCAAAGGGCATCACTTTAACAGGGTTCATACCCTTTAGGCAGAAAAAAATTCAAGCACTTTTCAAGTACTTTTCAAGGTAAAAAATTTTGTTTTCAAAGCAATATCATAAATTTGTACTAAAAATATTGTGTGCAGATTTCATTTACTACAAACACATAGAAATAAGGCAATAATACAAAAAAGTATACGAAAACAAAATTGCTTTTTCTACAACGAGAGACGCTTTGATGAAAGATCCACTGCGTTGAAAGTTTTTCTGAAAATGTTTGAAAAGTTTGGTCATAAAGAGAAGCAGATACCAAGAGGTTTAATTATGAGGTTTTTCAAAGGCTGCAGCAGTCAGAGGTTTGTATATTTTCTAGAATCAGCAAATTAATACTTTAAAAAAAAAACCTTTCATAAGTGCTTTTAACTTTTTATGGGAAGAAACTAAAATACAGAATTCAATGGCATTGCCAGAGAGGAGTTTTTGAAGTCACTCCCCCCCCCCCCCTTCCTGGTTTCAACATTCATTTCCAATAGTTATACAGTGGTTTATTACAATATGAGGGCGGTTAGGACAAAAACACTACCCAGAAAGTTATTTCAGTTTGCACTATTAAGTTCTAAAAATATTAGGTTTGCAAATCATTTATAAGTATGCAAATCAATTATTTGTATGTATGTATCAGTTGTTCAGCCAATAAGGCATTTCAACTGTCCTCGAATAAATTTAAAAACTAGGAAGTAAGAAAAGTTTATGAAAGTCCACAGTCCAGTCTCTACACCTCAAAATATACAAAAGCAGCTTAAGCAGTGATAAATACTCTGAATGCAAACTTGAGCATATTCAGCTTTTATTGATTAACTTGCAATAGTCAATAAATGTGCAAGTTCAGATTTATAGAGCCATATTTTGAAATTGAAAAGATTCACAAGAAGTTGACATATATTATGACAAAAATAGTTTTATTTTGAGAACAAATGGGCTATAGTTGAAATTAGAATTTAAATTTAGAAAGGCAATAAATAATATTCAGGTGTGTTTGCAATTTGTGAGTTCATAAAAAATTACCTGAAATTTTCAAAGAGCAAAATGGGGCGAGGGAGGGGGGAATAATTTTTAAAACTAAGACCCCTATTACTTGAATAGACATATGTACAACAATAACTTTTGCTATGCATACAATTCATAAAATAATTAAGTCAAAATATTCTGCATAGAAATACCATTCCAGTGCCTATTGATAACCAGCAACAGGCACTGGGCCTAGTTAGGCTGGTCCTGGTCAATTTATTAGATCCAAATGAAGATCAATGACCCTCCTTAAGCTATTCACCCCTTTGCTGATTAAAGCCTCTTTCAGTAAGCTGCTCCAAGTACCCACAACCTTAATAAAGTAGTAATTTTGAACATTTGAGGAAAAGGGGAAAATTGGAGATGTAGGGAGGTAAAAGCATAAAAACGAACACCACTGGATTTCAAGTGAATAATCATAACACAACCACCCTTGTTGTACACCTTAATTATTTTAGTAGACATAAAAAAATGATGTACTTATAAATAAAATTCAACTTAATAAAATTATATAAATCAACTTTATATTTAAAATAAACTTTAAGTTAATTTGTTAGGTGCTCAACTACTGAAATTTAAATTTTTTTCAAAAAATCTGTTATGACCAAAAATTAGGTAAAGATAATTTAAATTCAAAATCGCAAAAATAAATAAGCAAATAATTAAACAAGACCAAGATAAATTCTTTAACTCTTTAGTTATTAAAATAAAAAATAAAATAAGCGAAACTGATGTAGCAGTGTCAAAATAACTACTAATTGCCAAAAATATAAAAATATTTACAAAATGCAAAAGGATTGAAATCTCAAACAAGGGAAGCAAATTAATTTTAATGTTGTCATGTTTCCCATAAAATAAACTTATATTTTACTAAAATTAAACATAAAATATGCTAATCTAAGGTAGCAAATATGAAAATAACATCTGATTAGTGAATATATTTAAATATTTGCAAGATGCAAAAAGATTAAAATTTCAAACACGAGAAGCAATTTTTCGCGAAGTCCGAGTTCGTTCGACGAGGCATGTTTCTCATGAAATAAATTTATTTGTTTTTTATTAAAATTAAACAAAAAATATACTAATCTAAGGTAGCATATGCGAAAATAACATTTGATTAGCCAAAATATTTAAATTTTTGCAAAATGCAAAAAGATTGAAATTTCAAACACAAGAGCAATTTTCCGCGAAACCGGAGTAAGTTCAATGTTGTCATGGTTTCCAAATTAATTTCTTTGTTAATTAATGAAATTAAACAAAAAATAAACTAATCTAAGGTACCATATGTCAAAATATCTTCTGGTTGTAAAAAACATCAAAATATTTACAAGATGCAAAAGGATTGAAATCCCAAACACGGAAGCAATTTTTTGCGATGTTGCATACTGAACACGTTCAGAAAATTGCATTGGTGAAATACTTTAAAACTTTTGAGCACAATTCGCTGATTTTTGAGAGAATTTAAGCACTAAGAAACTTTTTCAAGATTTTAAAACTTTTTCAAGGTTTTCAAGCACTTGAAAATGAACTTTCTTTTTTCAAGCACTTTTCAAGGCTTTTCAAGGGCGTACGAACTCTGTTTAAACTGCCATGAGCCTTGTCCGGTTGTAAACGCTGTCTTCTCTCTGTCATCGGGTGTATCTCAACCTGCCAGTAGCCGCTCTTCAAGTCCAGGGTCGAAAACCACTTGTGTCCGGAAAGTGTGTCCAAGGTGTCGTCTATCCGTGGAAGAGGGTAACAGTCTTTCTAGGTGATTTCATTCAGCCGTCGGTCACACAAAATCTGGTGGAGCCATCTTTCTTTCGGACCAAGACGATGGGAGAGGCCTAAGGACTGGATGAGGGTTCGATTACATCATTCTCTTTCATGTCTTTCAGGAGGGTCTCAACCTCTTCCTTCTTGGCGAACGGTAGTCGTCTTGGATGCTGTTTAATAGGGGGGTGTTCTCTAGTGTAAATCCTATGCTGCGTTAAATTCGTACAACCAACATCCTCTGATGTAGATGAAGACCAGATGCTTGAAGTCGTCCACCAATTGTTCTGCTGCAGTTCTTCGATCTTTCGATAATGGCGCACTGCCAATTAACTTCGATGTCAAGGACTCAGAAGACACAGTCTCGGGGAAATTGATTCTTCTAATGATGCAGTTTACTGGAGTACAAGTTGCTAACACTTCACCTTTCCGGATATTCCTTGGCCTTTAACTCATGTTGGCGACTCTCACAGGAATTACATCCTTAGAAAGGTCCACAAGCGTAGATGCTACCAGCACTCCTTTTGGGTTATTGTTTAAGTTGGGGTATTCAATGAGTCCAAGTCGAAAACTATTTCTTTCTTCAATGGAGCCAGGTATTAATGATTCTGACCTTGAGGGAATCGATAAATCTGTTTGGGCTATTTTTTGATGAGCGGATTTTACATCATTTTCAGCGTTGAAGATGGCTATGTCTTCTCTCATCGAGTGCAGGTTATTAGTCTTGAAGTCCAGGGTGAAAGTCCAATCCAAGAATGAAGGGGTCCGTGATATCAGCGACGAATGCCGTATGATGGTAGGTGGCATTCCCAAACACTATTTCCAAGTCCACTTTACCTTCAATCTTGATTTTGTCACCTGTCACAGTCTGGAGACTTACGCGTGGCAATGTCCACAACAGTTTCAATAAAAATTCACAAGCCACATCTGTCCTAATTATTGTCACATTGGCTCCAGTGTCGACAATCAGTCTGCAGGGATTACCATTTACATGTGCGTAAATGAAAAGTCCATTACTGCCGCTACTAGAAGAGGAAATCTGGTGGTGGTGATTTCCTTCCCTCGCGTAGCTTGGCGAGCCGGACAACTCCTTCGCAGGTGCCCTTCACTACCGCATTTTCAGCACTTCTGCTCGTTTCTTTTGGGCTGTTATGCTGTTCAGATGTCTTGCCAAGTCACCGAGTTGTCTCTCAAGTTCAGCGAGGTGGGACGACCTGGAATCAGACTCATCAGCTTCCTGAGTCCGGATTAGATGGTGATCCACACGGGTTGCTTCTTGGGCGGCCTCGTATCTCATCACATATACCAAAGCGGATTTCAGGTTACATTCGCCATCTGGAGGGCCTTCTGGATTTCAGGATTTCGAACTCCATCGATGAAGTAATTCAGTGCCAGGTTGTCTCGAACATCCGCAGGACAGTCGCAAAACGCAAGATGAGAGTCTCTCCACGTCCGCCACTAGCTCTTTCAGGTTTTCCACGGTTTTCTGGAAACGGGACTTCAACAGGAGTCGGCTGAAATCTTTCTGGCACTTCTCCCCGAAGCGAAGCTCCAACGCAGATGTGAGGGCGGCGAAATCCAGGCGCTGGCTGTCCGGAAGGGTTTGAAGAATGTCCGCTGCATCACCTCTCAGGGATGCTGCAAGATGACAGGCCTTGGTAACCGAGTCCCATCCATTTGTTTCGGAAACTATCAGAAACTGGGTCTTGTACACTTGCCACGAGGATTTGCCGTCAAATGCGGCGAGCTTAATTGAAGGTCGAGTAGCCGAATACACAACGTTAGCAGCACCGCTTCCAAGCCTCACCAATTTCCTTTCCAGGTCTTTAAAGATGTCTTCTTTAAGTTGATGAAATTTTCTATCTTCTTCTTCCAATTTATTTTCTACAGCATTGCATTGGCCTTCAACGGTACTCAATTTTTCTTCGATTTTATTTTCCACTGCGATGAATCGGCCTTCAACTGCCTCAAACTTTCTAGACCAAGAGCTGACCCCCCAAAACGCGATTTATCTCTTTCATGGCTTGTGGCCGGCTAAAATAATAAAAAAATGCAATAAACTTTATCTCTAATGCCCCCCCCCCCTCCCACTAATTTTGGGTCACACGGCTGCGTGGGTGGATGAAAGGTCAAAAAAAAAAAAAAAAAAAAAAAATATTGAAGTGATGAGTTAAATGGCTAAAAATTGTATACTAACATTAAATTAATAAGAAAAAACACGTAGCGAATTTCCCCCCCAGCTATGTTGGGGCGAACGTGGTGGCCCCCAGGGGTAAAGTATCGATTATTAAACTAAAAAAAAATGATCACTTTTGTGGGGGGGAATTTTACAGGGTATTAGTTTCATTATTTTGATTGCCAAAAAATATTCTCCCCCAGTAACTATGGGTCAATTTGTCAAAAAAATTTTTTTTGTTCCTCTTTATTTGGTCCAAGTCTAGTATTATTCGAACTTACGCATGACTGTTTAAGTTGCAAACCCCCCCCCCCCCCCCCAAAGTTTGAACGTTTATTCGTTAAAAAAAACTCGTAGCAATCCCCCCTCCCACACCTATGGAGGGGGTTGCTACGCGGTGTGCAGTTTTACAACATGGTGCCCCCCCCCCCAGGGGTGAATTATCGATTGATTAAATAAAAAATGATCACTTTCGTGGAGGAAATTTTACAGAGTATACATTTAATTGTTTTAATTGCAAAACAAAATCTCCCCTCCCCAGCAATTATGAGTCTACTAGCTGCATTGCCCGGTGTTGCACGGTCTACCTCAAAAATGTACGTGTATTCAGCGTTCAAAGCATTTTATACACTTATATAAATTTTCCCGTTTTCATTACATTTCTTATTGCTGCTCCACTCCTATTAGTCAAAGCGCAATGTTATATAGCCTATAGCCTTCTCAATAAATGGACTATTCAACACAAAATGAATTTTTCAGTTCGAACCCGTCGTCCCTGTAGACCAAGAGCTGAGCCCCGAAAACACGGTTTATCTGTTTTATGGTGGGTGGCCGGTTAAAATAATAAAAAAATGTAATTAAAAATTTTGACTCTAATCACCCCCCCTCCGCTCACTATTTTTGGGTCACACGCTGCATGGGTGGATGAAAGGTCAAAATAAAAGAAAAATAGTAATATGACAAGTGAAATGGCTAAAAATTATATAATAACATTAAATTAATAAAAAACCACGTAGCAAATCCCCCCTCCAGCTATGTTGGGGCGAACGTGGGACCCCCCCCCCCAGAAATGAATATCGGTTGTTAAAATTTAAAAAAAAATGATCACTTTCGTGGGGTTGGGGATGGGGAACTTTACAGGGTATTTGTTTCATTATTCTGCTTGCCAAAAAAATCTCTCCCCCAGTAACTATGGGTCAATTTGTCAAAAAAAAATTTTTTTTGTTTCTCTTTATTTGGTCTGAGTCGAGTACTATTCGAACTTTCCCATGACCTCTTAAATTGTAAAAAAATTGCAATTATTTTTTCGGTAAAAAAAAAGAACACGTAGAAAATCCCCCCTCCTCCAGCTATGTTAGAGCGAACTTGTTGCCCCCCAGGAGTGAATTATCGATTGATTAAATTAAAAAAAAGAGATTACTTTTGTAGAGAGGGGATATTTTCTCAGAGTTTACATTTGATTTTAGCAGGAAAAAAATTCCCTCCCCCCCACAAAAAAAAATGTTTTTATTTAAATTAGAAATTTGGAAATATTTTTCAAAATGAAAGGAAGCAATTCAGTGTCCGTACATCTGCTTCTACCATTGTGTGCTCAGCATGAAAAGAAGGAAGGGGAAAGTACACGCCTGTGATGATTTCTTCTTGCTGTTTCGAGGGCAGTTTCATCAATAATCAACTGTAGCCAACACAGTGAAGTCGTTACAGCTGTTGGTTTTTCTTTTCGGAGCACGCTGTACTGAAACTGAAAACGTAAAAAAAATCCTTTTTTCAAAATTTGTTTTGATGTTTTTATATTATGAGTGTTTTAAAGGGTAATTTTAAGTGTAGCCAGCCACCAGATAAAAGATTGAATGTTTTGACAGAAACTTTATTTGAAGGAATAAAAGTTTCAAAGATTCGAAAACACTGAAAACTGAAATTCCGTGATTTAGATTTATCCGAGTTCTTAACAGAAGCAGATTTATATCATCGAGATTGCAGGAACATTTTTATCAAACTAGATAGACACTATCACAACCAATATGTTGAAGGTAAATAAATCTATATGAATTACCAAATTATTATTTTAAAAATTCATTTAACACATCGGATTAACGCATCAAAATTTACAAGTAAAAAAATCGTTATTGCAATTTTAACATAAAATCACTTTTGTTTGTGAAATAAACTCATAATTACTGGGGTAGGGGGAGATTTTTTTTTTTTTTTGCAATTAAATGTATACTCTGTAAAATTTCCTCACGACAGTTATTTGTTCTTTTATTTAATCAATCGATAGTTCACCCTGGGAGGCACCGCGCATCGCGTAGCACCCCCACCCCCCACAAATAGATGGGAGGGGAATTTGCTACGAGTTTTTTTAACGCATAAGTATTCAAACTTTGTTTTTTGCAGTTTAAGCGGTCAGGCTAAAGTTCGAATAGTACTCGACTCGGACCAAATAAAGAGGAACAAAAAAAATTTTTTTTTTGGCAAATTGATCCATAGTTACTGGAGGGGGGAAGGGGGGGAGATTATTTTTTTTTTTTTTTTTTTGCAATTAAAACAATAAAATGTATGCTTTAAAATTCCCTCCACGAAAGTTATCATTTATTTTTAATTAAATCAATCGATAATTCACGGCTTGGAGGGGCACCGCGTAGCAACCCCCTCCATAGGTGGGGGGAATTGCTACGAGTTTTTTTTTTAATGAATAAACGTTCAAACTTTGGGGTTTTTTTGCAACCTAAACAGTCATGCGTAAGTTCGAATAATACTCGCCTTGGCCCAAATAAAGAGGAACAAAAAAAAAAAATTTTTTTTGACAAATTGACCCATAGTTACTGGGGGGGGGGATTTTTTTTGGCGATCAAAATAATGAAACTAATACTCTGTAAAATTCCCCCCCACGAAAGTGATCACTTTTTTTTTTAGTTTAATAATCAATACTTTACCCCTGGGGGGCACCACGTTCGCCCCAACATAGCTGGGGGAGAAATTCGCTACGTGTTTTTTCTTATTAATTTAATGTTATTATATAATTTTTAGCCATTTAACTCATCACTTCGATATTTTTCTTTTTTTTGACCTTTCATCCACCCACGCAGCCGTGTGACCCAAAATTAGTGGCCGGGATTAGAGCCAAAGTTTTTTAATTATATTTTTTTATTATTTTAACAGGCCACCCGCCATAAAAGAGATAAATCGTGTTTTGGGGGCTCAGCTCTCGGTCTATTCCTTCAATAGCATCAACTCGATGCTCTATCTCATTAAATTTATTTTCCATCACAGTCTTTACCGAAGTAAGATCGTTTTTAATTTCCTCTTGGTTAGAAGCTAGGTCATTTTTCAGCACCGTTAAATCACTTTTCAATTGTTCTTGATTAGCCGCCAATTCATTTTTCAATTGTACTTGATTTGCAGTCAATTCATTTTTTAATTGGTCTTGATTTGCCGTAAAACTTGCAGTCACTTCATTTTTTAACTGGTCTTGATTTGATGTAAAACTTGCAGTCAAATCACTTTTTAATTGGTCTTGATTAGCCGCCGTATCATTTTTAAATTGTTCTTGATTAGCCGCCAAACTTTCAGTCAAGTCACTTTTCACAGCATTAATTGCTTCCAGAAGTTGTTTTAATTGATAATCCATTGCGCAAGTAATCACCATAAAAATAAAGTCAAAATTTTAAGTCTTGTAAAAAAATGTCCAAAGTCACACTTACTCCAAGAAAGTCCTAAAGACGCCCCACGTTGGGCGCCAAAATGTTAAAGGTTCCGGTGCGACTTCAACTTTCTTGAAATGAAGACACAGTTCTTGAGAACACACAGGAGATTTATTTACACTATGTACAGGAAAGATCGTTAACTGCTAAATTAATCATCAGCAATTAAGCAAATATCAATCAACACCGTAAACTCAATGGTTACAGATGTATTTACATCGAAATACGAAAAACAACACAGCGGAATGCCTCGCAATAAACAGAGCTACTACACTCTCTGTACAAATTCTCAATCGAAACGGACTCTATCATGAGTAACGGCTTTTTATAACATCGAAAAGTTTCCACAATTTTCCAAATGCTTCTAGTATCTTTTCATTCACAAACCTTATCAATGAAAAATAGGGGACCGTATACTTCAGCTGAATGTATAGGGGCTGTATATTCATTAGAGGAAACTATTTACAGGTTATGTTACTACAATAATTTTAGATTAAAGATAATTTAGTAAACGCATAATTTAGCTATATTACGAAAAGTTAATCACAAAAATAATTACTATTTGCAGAATTCGTAACAATAGGTTTCTATTAGAGTGAACGATCTATATGAGTTCTAATATCGCTGGTACTAGCTCTGGTAGGTGCTGCTATACAGCATGATTTAGAAAAAAAAAAAATTGAAAGCCCACTTAGGACCTTCTCTTATCTTTACACGTGTTAAACTCAAAACTTGAAAATGTCCACTTGCATCCTTTTGCTTTAAACCGCCTCATATCTACCTTTTTGTTGAAAATAATATTACCTAAGTACTTTTTAATTTCTGTGTTATCTGCTCCAGTTCAATGACTGAATAGCAGTGCTGGTATTTTTTTTCACTTCTCAAAGGAGAAAGAAAAAACATGTTTGCAGCATTAGTTTCACCAAGATGTATTTTAAAAATATATATATATTTTTAATTTCAAACGTTTAGTTTCGTATCTTTTGTTTACAATATTTGCATTTTTTATTGGTTGGTTGTTCTGCATAAAGAACCATACAAGGCTCTTTTTAAAAATAGTTGTAATTAATTAACAAATGCTATACCAAATACTTGAGAAATACAATTTAGAAATATATCACGCAATTTTCAGAATTAATGAACTCTAAAATGTTCATGGTTTAAAATAATTAACAATTAAATTCTTAATTCTAATCATAATTGCAATCCCTTATTTTTCATTCCCTTAATTATAACCGTAATCTATTACATTCTACAGTAATTGACTCCAAACCTGGTGTGGAGTTAAAAAACAGTGAAGAACTCTTACTAGATAAATATTTCCAAAAGATCTAATGACATTAATTAGCAGCTTCAAAGAGATAATGAAATTTCTATAGGTTACCAAAATCTAGAGTCATTTACTGAAAAACCTGATTTTAAGCTATTAAAAAGAAAACTTCATCATTTTTCCAAATTATCCAGCTCCCGATTACTTAAATGGATGCAAAATTTGAAAATATATTTTGAAATTGAAGATGTATGATGGAATAATACTGCAAATACCAAAGATGCCAATAACTATTAGACATGATTAAGAAAGTAAACAAATTCAATAGTAGCAGATGTGAAAACATATATATATATATATATATATATATATATATATATATATATATATATATATATATATATATATATATATATATATATATATATATATATATGCTTTGGTGAAAGCCAGAACTAATGTCTAATAGTCCTGGCTTTTAAAGTGTGAAATGAGTTTTGGAAAAAATTGCCCTTCTATAAGCATTCAAAAAACATTGTTGTTTGAATTCATAGGTTAGAAAAGACACCATGCATGTAAATGTAACTCAGAAAAGGAATAAACATAAGCAATGCCACATATGATTTATTTTATTATATAATTGTTTTTAGTCAGTGAGAAGATTTGCTTATGAATTCTTCTTCTCTAGGTTACATTAGCAAACAGTGCTTTCTTTTTGCCCTATACCATAAGAGTAACACCCTTTTAATGTTTGTAGAGAGACTTTTTCAAAATGTGCTAGCCCATTTATGTTTCGTGAGCAAACACAATACCTTTTTTCATCAGAATTATTTGAATTAATTTGCACTATCCCTTGTTAGACCTGTCTCCATCTTTTTCAAATCACTTTGTAGTATGGGACCCCAAACTGAACTGTACCAAATCCAACTGTATTAACAATAAAATAGATATTACCAACAGATTATAATCAGAATAATGAATATTTATTAGTAAAGACTGCAACATATTTTTACAATACAAAGGAAAAACTGCAACCAGGACTTTTAACAAAGATTATAAAAACAATAAACTACAAATTACTCTCATTTTGCAAATGATTATGAAATACATTAACAATGGTTTTTTAAACTATATTTGATTTTATGCGCAATCAAATCTAATATAAAATTTACCAAGACCAACATTATCAATATTTTAAAAACACAACATACATCACAGCATTGCAATATCAAAGCTTACATCACATAAAAAATGTTTTACTTACACATTATTTAGTAACTATAAATTAATTTTAAAAAAGAAAGTAATGTTACTATAATACATTTAATAAAAAGCTTTAATTTAAACTCATTAATGCATAATATATTTCAATTTCTAAAAATGCTGAAATCAAATTTGTAACATGATTCAAATTAAATGCTAAAAGCAACACATCAAATATCACCCTGGCATTTTAAGAAAAAAACCGATTGAGTTATAGTTCATTTTACGGCAATAAATGTATTTATATATATAAAAAAAAGATGCTAAGAGCCAGTGCAAGAAGTTTTTACACGACATAATTGCTAATTTCATTATATTTGCACCTAAAAATTGCATATATGAGTAGGAACCACTTATTAATAATCAGTGGATTCTGTAATAGTGACTGTATAATATTTTCTGCCCAAAATAATGCAGGAAGAAACACAAGGCCGTTTCATTGAAAATTTAATTTGAACAAAACACTGCATTAAATACACAATGTAGAAGAAACTAATACATACAAATAAAAATGCAATAAGTTATCACTTTAAGAGGAAGAGATTTGCAAAAAAAAAAATAATAGAACTGTGCATGGTCCAAAATTATAAAAATCTGTACATAATTCACAGCTCAACCTGAGACTTCTGTTGTAAAGACATTTGCAGGACTAATATTTCAATTAAAAATAAACGTAAACCACAGCTAGAATTTTTCCTTTTTTGGGGTGTGGATTCATAAAAGTCATCATATATATATATTAGCATACAAGGATTCGCTACATGACTAAAAAAAGAGGGTTGTGTGTGTGTGGGGGGGGGGGGGGGGGGCTTAACTCCTATCCTTTCCTCTAACCCTGAGCAAGAATATTAAAATTTTGTTTAGTGATTTTTCAGTGGTTCAGAATAAGCCATCAAAACTTTAGGATGTTTACGTATAATTTTTATAATCAATACACAATAGTGCCAAAAATTATAACATTGATTAATGCAACTTAAAAAAAAAATCAAGCATTATCTATTATAACATAGGAGGTCTGAAAGGAAAAAAAATACAAGAGAAGAAACAACTGAACATAAATTTTTTGGTACTGATTTCAGAAATAATGATGAAAAATTTCCATCAGGTCATGTTTTCAGTGAAAATTCAATTTTATGAGGATTTTTATGTACATTTACCATTAAAAGAACTTTCGGTCTTGAATTTCTTCTCTTCTTGCCAATCATTCTTCTATAGTGAAACCTATAGAATACCCCTTTGTGACAGCTCTCCAACACTGTACAGTAATAAGTGGAAACTTCATCACAGAAGCAATTTTAACATTTGCTTGTCTCTGTATTTTTCAGGAAGCATGGATTTGAGTTAAAGATGTTGGAAAAATTTACAAGATTATTTTTGCAACACATGAGGTGAAACAAGTTTTTTTTAAATCACATGAAAAGCATCACAGACTACGTAAGACATAGATGTTTTGCATATTTTGACCTAAAACTTGTGACCAGGATAAATCGTGGTCTCTCAATGTCTGCGTGCAGTGTTTCAATGATCAAAGGGAAGCTCACAGGGAAGAAGACAGCTTTAATATTAAGAATTCATATGATAAGCAGGGAACCAAAAAAACACTCCAATTAATTGTTACTTTTGTTCATGCTATTTCCATGGCTAAACTGCAAAAACCAAAAAGTTTAAGGTTCTGATACCGAACATAATTTATCTCAGCCTTATTCTCAGGTTTAACCTAATGATCTTACCACCAAAAAAGTTTTGTTATTGCATCTGCATATAAAATTAATTAATAACTAAGTTTCTTGAAGCTACACCGAAAGATGGTGATCGTTTTGAATACTTGTGCAGGAAGTTTCCAGTTGTTCCCCAAGATAAGCTGAAAGAGAAAATATTTGCTGCTCAGAATTTCACAAGTCTTAAGAAGGATAAAGAATTTGAGACAAGCATGGCAACAAAGGAAAGGGGTTGCCTTCAAAGGGTCATTAGTAAAAATCTGGGTAATTTCAAGGATTCAGACTATGCAGGAATATAATGACTATGCTGTACAAATTCCAAGCGTTGGACTGCTCAATGACTATTATGAAATTATATTTTCCTTTATCTGTAAATGGAATTTTCACAAGAAAATTTAGGATCAATGATCAGTCTGTGAAGCAGTGGTTAAAAGATTTGACCAAGACATCAAAGACATGGAGTGCAAAGATGGTGCAGGAACATGCTCCTCCAACTACTGTTGTACACTGGCAAGATATAGATCTGAAACTGACCACAAAAGAAGTTTTAGTGAAAAAGGGTAGGTAAATGATAAATAGATTTTTTCTTCTGTTTTTTGCTGTTTAACCTATGTTTCAAACTATCATGCAGACTATTTTCTCCTCTTGCTCAATCGTCCGTTTTATGCATGTTACACTGTAATAAAAACGGATTAAAGTAGTATGTTGGTAATTTCCTTCTAAGAATTGCACCATAATTCAATATAAAAAGTTTCATCTCAAGGGAACTTTGTGTTCGTCTCTGGACCAGAGGCGGGTCGTGGTAGTGATCCATTTGAAACAATAAAAAATAATCAGCTGCTTAAGAATCAATGTGCATCACCAAGAATAGGATATTTTCAATATACTTAAATGAAAAAGCTCAGTGTTCGGATTATACATGCAAAATTGTTTGAGGCAATTCTTTTTGAAGCATGAATTTAGATAAAAATGGAAATCTATTTTACAAAAAATCCTGACTTGATGGCGAAAAATGGATGACTTTTTTGAAATCTGCACACCAAAAACTATAAAGATCAGTTGAAACCTCTTTTGTATCTTTCAAAAACTTTACTTTTGCAGACCTGCGTAATAAACAATTTAAGAAATATTTTGAGGAGAACTAGTGCACTTAAGTGAAACAACCTTTACATGTATATTAAAATAAATAAATTCAAGAAAAAAAAATGGCTTGCTTAAAATAAAATAGGGTTGATCACAGTTATTTTGCTTTTGAAAGATTGTAGCTTAAAAAGCATTTTGATATGTTTGCACTGGAATTCAAAATGTATTTAAAAAAAAAGTCACTTATTGCAAAATTATGATCTTAAAGAAAACATAATAGGCACAAATTCTTAAAGATTGGAAAAAAAAAAAAAGCAAGCACTTATTACTTTTTGATCATTTATATAGGTTAGTAAATTTTTGGTTTATAAGATTTCATAAAATGACAAAAAGTATATGCTCTAAAAAAATCAATTTGCTAACAAAAGCATAAAAATTATTGGATGAATAGAAATTCCAAATTTTTATGTCCACTATTTACAATGCAAGTGCAGAATCACAAGTTGCATGGGATGTTATGTTAGCAGATATTCGTTTAACCTTATGTTAATCGATCGCACCTGACAGGCGCATCCCTACAGTACTTCCTCCTCCTCTGGCGTCAATTGATGCTTCCGGTAGCAGAGCTTCATGTTATCTTCCAAAACCTCCAATCATTCTGAGTTCATTGCACTGCTGAGCTTCGATCGAACATGTCCATGTCAGTTGCAGCAGTTCCATTTACCTCTCAAGTGTTGCAACGAGCTGGCGTTAATTATTATGGATATAATATTTTTATGAATTATATAGTTTCCTTTTTTAATCTCATTTTCTGCAATTACTAGGATGCTTTTGGAAAGTCCCAACTCAATAGTAAATGCAAGAAATTTTATAAACACCTGGCAGGGAACAGCAGTATGAGGAAATTCTCCTCAGTACTTTGCCTTCAAATGGCAGAAATCTCGAAATCTTTCTGAGACACAGGAAATGCATATAAAGTAACACCCGAGCTGAGAAAAGAAAATAGAGCAAGCAATGCAAAACAAAAATAATTGAAAAAATACCAAGTATAATTGAACTACTTTTTAAAAAGTTAAAACTGAGTCATGTTAATACATTTTGTAAAGAATGTTCTGCTTTTAAAAAATTGTAGTTCAGAAAGTGTTGAATCCACACACACATGCAACCTCTTAAATATTACTGTTCTTTTACCCATATAAAATTAGCATAAAACATTCCTGTACAATGCTCTCAAAGTTCTAAAAATTTATCGTCATTTGGGAAGCCTTATTTTTAACATAAGATTAGTTGTAACACAATCTTAAAATAAATTTCACCAGCTACAAATCAGTGAATACTTGATATCTCCTAAGAACTATAAATAAATAACAAAATTAAATATTTAAGCTAGAAAAAATTTAGCTCAGTTTTCAAAAAGCCGGAAACACCTCACAAGTGCAATGTGAGCAACAGTCTCAAAAAGTGCGTAACCTAACAGAAGGTTAAGTATGACATACTTTACGTTCCCGCCATACTATTAAAAGGGGCATTCTTTGTACCATAAAAAATGTTATTACTACTCAAGTGTCATTTCTTTATCGCAATGAAATTTTATTAAAGTTATGAGCTGTCACAATTGCACAATGAATACCACAATTTTTTTTCAACAAGTACTTCATCAAAAAATGGAAAGCATCATTAAAGCTCAATGATATCAAAAAAAAAAAAAAGTGCTGCAAATGTTTTTCAAAATAAGTTCTCGAATTCTTTCTACAAAGTAACCTATTTTATAAAAATATATAATTCATTTATCAATGAATGATTAATGCACAAAAAGATAAAAGTACTTAAAATGTTTGAAACAGATGAAGGACTGTTTGGCAACTGGAAACTCATAATGGCATAGCAGGGAAAAGATGATACAAGCACATACTATTTATCTATGATTTTTTTCAGAGTTCAAAGGCACATTTTAGTAATCAAATGAGATGTACTTGCATTTTTCATGCTTGACATACTTGCATAGAGATTGAGTAATATGTGAACACATATTTCATGTTTATAATGCAAGGCATAACTAAGAAAAAATAATTTTGATGTAGCTGTAAAGCAATCAAAGCACACACTCCTTTGGAAGCAATAATATTAGCAATAAAAAAAGTCAAGTAAAAAAACAATCATATCCTAATTTTTTTTCACCTCTTTAATCTGGGACAATGGAGAATTAATATTGCAAATCAAACAATTAGTTAGATTTTAATTTTTGATAATATTTCAGCAGACCAATTATGCTGCAGACAGTAATATAAAATTAATAGCATCAGTGTAAATTACACAATAGAAATCAAGCGTACAAGGGTGATTGTGCTTAAGTTTAAGAAACAAGTGGAAAGTTGCCACAGTAAAATCTTAACATTGTTACACTGTAACTGATTTTCTTTCCATTTCCTAGAACTTAAAAAAAAAAAAAAATGTCCTAATACCACTATCTAATTACCTAATCTACATTTCTACAAAGAAATATAGATAAAACCATGTATATTTTCTTGAAGAAAAATGAAAATTCTAAAAATTCCAGTGTCCCCTGAAGCACAACCACCCCAATTCTTATGCTTAAAACTACCATTTTCACAGCTTACAGCAAAATATAGCATAAAATAACGGCATCTACTTACAAGTTTGTAGCTTAGTGAAATCTACAAGAAACCATTAGAAACAAAGTAATTTCACAAGAAAACATAACAGTGGCCATAAACTATTTTGTTTAGTAGTGGATTAGGAATTGATTCACCAAGAAGCTTGTACAAAAAATGATGTGAATCACTAGAGGATTTTTTTTTTTTTTTTTTTGGCAAAAGTTCTTTCTTTGCGATAGCACAAGTCTTGTTTAAGCACATCATAAGCCATTTTATCAAAATCCCTAAACAGTTTTAAAAATTTGAGTGCTGGGGAAATAACATTGCATATAAAATCATCACAGACTAACAGAATGATAAGCTGCATTTTTCCATCATTCATTCATAAGTACACATAACCTTAATGCACATTCACAATTATATGAATTCATTTTTACAGCACCATCAATTAAAACTATTGAAACATTTTAATGTAACACCTATAATTTCAAAACTATACAGAATATAAAAATAGTTACATTAAAAATCTTAGGCAAATATCTAAAAATATTACACTGAAATCTAAGAGCAGATATAAAGTAGTTGAGTATAACAGAAAAAGAGAACAGGAAAGGAAAAAACCTCATTTAACAATAAGGCAACTAATATTTTACAATTTCTTTCACTACTCATTATGAAATGTATTGTCCTTTCAACATATGGCCACTGGAATTATATTTCTGAAAAATTGATGGTTAAAAGACAAAAAGAACAGTTACACTAATATCATATTGTTACTTTTTCAGCATTAGAAACTGAAATAATAAAAAAAAAAAATCATTAAAAGCATTAGCATGAAGCACACTTCAAATATGAAAGAAAAAGCCAAAGTAACAAGGCTTTCGGTGAGACCACATTAATTTGTACTTTGACAATTGTAGACAATAAATACTAGATTTTATGTGCAATATGAAAAGCTTAAAATATGTGAATGTGCATTAAGTTAAAACTATCATTATGATATTTACAATAAAAAACACACAAAGATTAACATCTTTTTACCAAGTAAGTAACAGTATAAATCTATCAACCTACAACACACCCAATTTTGCAGTCAACTGCATATTTTTGATTACATCCAAGTACTTATTCACAAATGAGGTAATTAAAGTGCAACCTCATTAGGGTTGAGTACATTAGTATTGAGTGTGTTGACAGAATATGATGGTATTAAATGCTGCTTATCATGAATTTGGAGACATATAATTTTTGGATGGCGATCATGCTCTTCCAAAGACACAGTAAATTTCGATAATCCTGCATTTGGGCTGATGCGAAGAGCTTGCTTTTTACCACCAGGCACTGAACACTCCAAATCTTCAACAAAATGGCGAAACAATTCACGAAGCCAACCACCATGACTCACTACAAGAATATTGGCCACAAGGGTAGGACCACTATCTACATCATCACATGAACTACAGACAGATAATCGCCGTTCATGTTGAACATCGCCATCTTGCGAAGAATTAGAAAAGGCAGAAGAAACAATGAAATTCTGATCAACTAAAGGGGACAAAGACACATTAGGGCATTCAATATTAGGCAAGTCACTTGTGCTTGAAATTATTTGTGAACGAATGGTATCATCACTAAACATGATTGAAAATTGTCTATCATCATGATCATATTTTCTACGACAGCAGTAATTGCTTTGGGCCAAATTTTCTTCTTTCTTGACTTTTAGCATAACCTCCTTTTGCTGAGAAATATCGCTTCCATTTTCAATGAAGATATTTTCACTCTTATCAGAACTTTCATGCTCAGGATTTGTACTAAAACTTAAATCTTCCTTTTTTTGTGATTCTGTCACATAAATTTTGCTATTAATTTTGGTTTGGCACTCTACATTTTGAACCATTTCTACTTCACTGCCTTCCCATTTTCTTTTCTGACCCATTGATTTTCCATTTTCTACTGCCCCTTTCATATTAACTCCATTAACAGCAGATTCTTTTACTGCTTCATATTTACTTTTCTCTTTAACCATTTCACATAAATCATGGAAAAAAGAAACTGCTCTTTCATAAACCTAAAATATAAGAACATAAATAAAATAAAAAACATAATGAAGGCATATGCAGTGCTTCAATGACCTCAGTTTGCAGAAGATTTTGGAGCACATAAAATATTATTTTGTAATAGTCTTGGATTAGAAGACATTCACTTTATTTAGGTGTAATTCTATGCAATAATGAACCAATTGGCTGTGGCAATTGAGTCACAGATTTTAATGAAAAGTATTATTAAAGTAAATCATGGACGGCTCAGGTAAAGTATAAAATTAAAAAAAAAAAATGTTGCTCAGTTAATTTAAATAATATATATATATATATATATATATATATATATATATATATATATACACACACACACAACACACACACAGTAAGTGCAGCTTAATGTAATCACTTTGAGACAAATACAAAAATGATAACAGCAACCCAAAAGAATCCACAAGATAAAATGACGATTTTTTTTTTCAATTGAGAAACATTTATTTTACCACTGCAAAATAGAATTATAATGAGTCAACTAAACACAAATGTAAACTATAAATTACTAAATTAGCAGAATGGAAATATCAGAATAACTCCTGATGAAAAAAAAGGAAAAAAAATATTTTTTTTTCAATATTGTTTGAAATGTTTTTGTCCCAGCAAATTGTTTATCAAACCTTCATACTAGTGTTGTTTAAAAAAATCATCAGTAGTGCCTGTATTGCACCAAAAAAAAAGAAAAGAAAAATTAATTTGAATTTTGACATCTTGAATTCAAATTATGTTTTTCGCAATCACGAGTGTGTGTATGTAGGCGTGTGTGTTTGTGTGTGGTGTGTTTGTGTGTAGGGGGTAAGTGTATGTGTGTGTAAGCATGTGTGTGTCTGTGTGCTGGCATAAGTGTGTGGGTAGTTGTGTGTATGAATGTGTGTGTGGGGGGGGAGGTTGTGTATGTGTAGGTGTCTGTATGTATATGAGTGTGTATGTGTTTGTGTATGTGTGCGTATAGGTGTATGGTGTATGTGTGTGTATGCGCGTGTGTGTAGGACATGGATGCAACCTGGGGACGGCTTTCGCTATAGGAGCAGCATCGTGAGGACCCGGTCGATGGTGATGGTGTGGAGGGTGGCGGTGGGAAAATAAAATGATAGCACGCCAAAAACAGTCAAATAAAAGCAATAAGCAATCGTGATTGCTCAAAAAAAATTCTTAGACACGTAGCACACCTCTCATTTCTGTTACAGTTGGAGGATTTTTTATGTAATCAGCATCACTTTCATCTTCATCTTATGCAGCTTCATTGTTTTCTTTTACAATAGAATAAGATGCAACTTAGCATACTTCATCATCACATATAGTTGTAGCCACTTTGATGTTTTCATCTCTGGATATCCATTCAGCCAAGTTATGAGTGATGTATTGCCTGATTCTGGCTGTGCTGCTTCGTCAAATGAGCTAGTTGCACCTTTTTAAGTTTTTGGTTCCATATTATAGAGCAGAAAAAAACATGAAAAACCATAAATATTTTTCAATTATACAAGCTCTGTGAGAAAAGTTATTTATGTTTAAATTTGACTCAAAAAATTGAGCAAGAAAACATGAGGAATTAATATGGCCGCTGCTGTGATGACACTATGCAATATGGCAAGTTTGCTTATAGTAGAAGACCAATGCAGTTTGCATTTTATCTTTGTGGTTTTACTTCTCTCTATTGATCAAACTTTATTACATTTAAATTATCATAGCAGGGACTAAAAATAGTAGTTATAAATATCTACTTGTCACTTCTTGCAAAAATAATGCCCCTGGAAAGATTTATTTTAGTGTTCCAAAGCATACTACCAGGGGTTGGAGTGGTGATCTCAAAATTATCAGGACATAATTGATAAAATTTTAGGACATTTTTAGGACAACAAATACAGCACAACCTCGATATCTTGGGATGAGGGGGGGGGAGAGTTGAGATATCGCACTTTCGAGTTAGCAAGGTTAAAAAAAAATTACACTAGTAACTCTCACAATTACACACATGTACGCTATATGCATTTATATATGCACTATGGGACCACTTTGATTTACGATCAATAAAGTAGTCTTCAATATTTTACTAGATTTGAAATTTTATACATTGTCGAAAGTGCACAGGATGAGATTTTGAAATGAACAATAATTTCAACTTGGTTTTTTCACCTAAAAATTTAAAAATTCTAGTTTTATCTTCAACCAGTAGCTCTTAACATTCAAAACGTTTTCAGCAGCCCTTTTTGTAGGAGTTAAAAAAGCAGAATAATGAAAATGAGGAAAACATTTTCCATTTTCGCTTGAAAACCGACAGACGAAAAATCGAACCCCTTTCCTCAAAGTAGACAACATGTTTGACAAAAATGCATTAAGATTCTAAACTCTGGGGAAAACACAGCACCCCCCTCATACCAACACTCCCCTATTATCTTGCTCCAATCCCCTATTCACAAAATTTTGAAGAAAAGGGAAGAAAAACGTCAAGCAATTGTCCCTGCAACTGGTTTTACTAGAAAAATTGCCAAAGAAAAACAACAATTGAAACTTGCTTCTGTGCAAAATTTTTGAAATATCAAGGGTTTCGAAAAATAAATTTCGAGAAAACTATGGAAAACACACAGGGGTTTTTTTATAGAAAATGCAGGGGAAATTTCTTTTTCGAGACATCAAGGGTTTCGAGATAAGGAGGTTTGAGATATCAAGGTTTGACTGTATCAAATTTTTTTAAAACTTAAATGCAATTTATAAGCTTGATTTTCATAGCGGAAGATAAAACGTTTCAAATTCAATCTTGAAAAGAGCAATAGAATGCATTCAATCTTTTATTCTTTAGGACAGTGACCAGTATGAAGTAAAAATATACATTACATACCAGTAGGATAAATGTATGTCCAACTGCTTCTTTACTTGCCTTGTTGTTGTTGAAAAAATATGCTTAATAAGGAGGGAGTAAAAGTAGGGAACAAGTCCAAAATTTATTACGTACTTTACTTTCATCAGATAATTTGATACATTTTGATCAAATATGCCTGTAAATTACAGATAAATCATTTAAAGATGCAAATGAATAATTGTTTTATACCACAACTAAAGCTAAGAAAACCTCCGCTTACGAAATTTTATCTTGGAGTGAATTTGGAACAAAAGCTTTGAATTGCTTCATCATATCCAATTTGTTTTCAGTAGAAGACAAAGATCATGGAATTTAAAATATAGCTTGATTTTTCAAGCTACTTGTTAATGTCTTATGTCTATCGGATTCAGCATGAGACAATACCAGTGAAAATCCTTGATTATCAGTATTGGAAAGATAATGTACAAACAGAACAAAATGCTTTAAATTCATCCTTTTCTGCACAGCATCATGTGCTGATTTCGCATCTATTTCTGTCTGCTTTTTCCAACCACAAGGAAGAGAATTTTGTATTCTGTGGCATTTTAATAAAATAAATTACCAGTTACATTTTTAAAGCAAAAAGCTAGTGACTTAATTTAAAAATTATAAGTGTAAGAAATAATCTAACTTCACTGAACAGAAACACAAAGCAAACTGACTCTTCGTACTGGAAGAACAAACTAATGCTCAGACTACAACACAAGCACTATAGAAATAAATATTACTTCCCACCTGGAGACAACCCATTTAAATTTTGCTCTAAATACATTTTTTGAACCAAGTGTTTATGTTTGGGTTCTTATTTTGTATCTTTTTTGCAGAGGAGAACTTTGTAACTCTTGAAGCAAGAGTTACAAAGTATAGATAAAAGTTTTATATTGAGCATATGTTTTGGTTAACTGCATCCCTCCCCATCTCAAAAAAAGAAAGAAAAAAGCAGCAGCAGCATAGGTTTTTCTTTCTTTTTTAGAAAAAAATTCTCAGGATCTACGAAGTTTATTTTGTCCTAAAATACAGGCATTTTCATCATGAAAAGTTTCAATTTTAGGTTGAATTTCATTTTGCTACGCAAATAGGGAATAAAATATGAAAATTTTAGGATTTCTAGGACAACTCCTACCCTTGATACTACAAAACACAAAGCATTGATGAATGCAATAAGAAGGGATGAGAAAAAGAACAATAAACTATCAAACAAAGCTCTCATTGGTGTTGTGAGGATCACTTTTCAGCAAGTATACATGTTCATCCTGATTTTCATGTTAAATATGAAGAAATAGTTCTTGTTTTTGTTTTCTTTTGTGGTGTGAAAATAAGAGGAAAAATTTTTAGCAGTAAAAATATCAAATTTGGACTAATTTTTTATGTTATTTAATAGGACAGTTATTAATTTCTAGATTTATAGCAAAGGTAAAGCAATGGTGAATGCACTTAAACATTTAATTGACTTTTATCACTCAATTTAGCAAATTATACAGTTCACTTTTAAAAACCATAGACGTCAATTCATCTGTTTTTATACCTTGTACACTGGCAGCCAAAATTATAAGGATAAAAGAAAACTCATCAAATCTTGGCAGCATTTGGTCAAAGTTATACAAATTTAACAAATGGAAATTAATGGTAAAAGGAACGTTTTTTATTACTTCTATTGGAAATATATAAGAATTTTGTGTTCATAGAATAAAATTATAATTTAGACACCCCTGTTATATGGACAAAATTATAAGAACTATTACATTAATTTGTGTGTTCTATAAAGCAAAATTTGGCTTGTTTTTTGTACTGCACACACACTATATAACAATATTAATGTTTAGTAAGCAATTGGGGACATCACATTCTATTTTTTCAGTCATGTCGCTAGCTACTAAACTTAACGTTAAGTAGCAACAAATAGAGTTTTCTCAAAACTACCGGCAAATAAGAACCACAAAGACAAACAGGTAGGAAACCTGCTGTTTCTGTATGTGTGAAACACATAATAAGACCAGCTTCCTAAAAAAATTAAACATCAAAAGATATTAGAAGGGAATTCAAGTTACAATGCCTTTCTCGAACTTTCACCATGTTTTACAAAAAGAGAAAAAGTTTCATATGAAACTAATGTCATGACCTAATCTTTAAAAAGGTCAGAACAGACTAAGGGTTGAGTGTGCTAAAAATACATTGTTATAGGTAAAATGTGGGATAATGTGATCTTTTCTGATGAGAAAAGTTATTAGAATGGACTCGACTGTTTTTGCTACTTTTGGTATGATCTCTATAAAGGGAAAAAAAATTATCATAGCGTACATTTGGATGCAGCTCAGTAATGGTTTAAGGAACATTCACAAGTGGTATTTGACATGATAGACCAGGATCCCTCGCCCTTTTTCATTACTCATTACTAACAAGCTAATTTTCCGTTAGTAGCTTCTTTTTGTCGAGACGCCCAACATTAGCCAGTATAAAAATTTTGTAAGCGGTAGCTAACGGGGTAATAAGGACATAGTTATAAATATTCAATAACAGCCAAATCAACAAACTGTTTTTTTTAAATATAATTCTCATAATAATTATCTAAATTAGCCGGGGGAAAAATTGTCCAACAAAACGCACGATTTAATCAAAGATGTCCCACTTTTGCAACATGTACTATTTACGAAGTCATGAAATATAATTATTAACCAGCTGAATTTTTTTTTTGGTCAGTTAATATTTATACAATTTAAGACACACATTGTCCTACAAATTATGTGGTATGCTTTTCTGGTCCGACACTCCAAAGTTGTAGTACAAATCCCAAATATAAAAATAATTACTATCAAGTTGAATTTTTGTGAGTAGTTTCATTTCAATGAAATGCCCAACAGTTTCCTTTGCAAAAATGCTCAATTGTGGTAACTAAGAGGAGCAGGTAAATAATATGTTGATTTGATGATAATAAAAAATGTATTAGTAACTGGGGTTTTTTTTTTTTAATTCTCAAAATAATTATTGATATTAGCCGAAAAAATATTTGTCCTACAAAATTCAAGATTTTATCTACGAGGTCCCCCGTTTCTAACATGTATCAATAATGAGGTCATGAAATATAATTACTAACCAGCTGAATTTTATTTGATCAGTTTAATATTTATACGATTTAACACCCACATTGTCCTACAAATTGTGTGGTATGTTTTGCCGATCCTCCAATGTAATTTGAAATTCATACAACTGAAAATAGATTCATTCACTACATTTTACAATCAAAGTTCAGGTATATTGGTACACATGCGCACATAATTGTTAACTGTGTATCAGGTATTTTACGCTGGAGCCGACCATAACCGTGCTAAGTTATTTTATGTTGACCACGTGTTTATCGCGCTGAAATAATTTCAATTACTTTGTGAATTGCTACAAAATAATGGAGTGTTTTTTATGCAATATATTGTGCGACAACCCTTGCTTTCGAGAGAAATGCGAAAAAAATAAAGACATTTTCGCAAGATATTTTTGCTTTCTTGTCGAAATTTTCTATCAGCTCGAAAGAATCAATCACAAATATTGTAATGTTGTACTACCAGAAAATTGGAATGACGACACAATCGGGTATCATTCCTTTTGCTATAAAGAATTTAGAGTGAAATCAAAATATTTATATTATGAAAGGTAACTCGATTGACTATTTTTTAATTTTATTTTTAAAATATATGAAAAATAATTTATTAAGTAGAAATTTTCACACAATTATGTAAAAAAAAATGGAGTATTTCCATGATAAAATTATTGTTTTTTTTTTTAAACAATCACTTTAGTAAGTACATTATACTTTACATATTTTTCTAAAAAAATGGAGCATAATGCATATAGTACAGTAAAATTAGGCCAAAAAGAAAGGCCAAACCCAAATATCCAAAGAAAAATGTTGAAACCTGTTGCAAATTACTTCTTACCCTTCCCAGCAAAAAGGGGTAAAAAATCCCATCACTTTGCTTGTCGGGTTTTGGGGGAAAGGGGGGGGGGCGAAATAATCTTTTTCTTTTAAAATAAAAATAATTTCTATTACTTATAAAGTTGATTTATTTCAATAAATATATTTTCACTTTACGTTCTGTTTCACATAGGAAAACGAAAATAACAATTATTGTAGGACTAGTGATATATACCTGTTTTCTTGTAGGACATTGTTTTATTTGGGTACAAAACACACTAATTTATCACTTGATATTAGTGTCCTACGGTTACTAAAAAAAAAGGGTCCTGTGGTATTGACAACTTTGGAATGTGGGACCAGAAAAGCATACCACGCAATTTGTAGGACAATGTGTGTTAAATTATATAAATATTAACTGACCAAAAAAAATTCAGCTGTTAGTAATAATATTTCATGTCTTCGTAAATAGTACATATTGCAAAAATAGGACATCTTTGATCAAATCGTGCATTTGGACAATTTTTTTTTTCTGCTAATTTAGATAGTTATTATGAGAAACAATCAGTTAGTTATAAATATTTGATAACCGCCAAATCAACAAACTATGTCCTTATTACCCCTGTTAGCTACCACTTACAAAATTTTTGTACTGGCTAACATAGGGAGTCTCAACAAAATGAAGCTACTAACGGAAAATTAGCTTGTTAGTAATGAATAACGAAAAAGGGCAAGGGATCCCGGTCTATGAGTAATCACTTGAAAACGCTTGGCTGGAATTGTGGAGCTGCTGAATTTCGCAATTTTGTGGAGCAACTCCACAAAATGCGGAGTAGTTGGCAACCCTGGAACATTGATGAGAAATAGATTTTTTTAAAGTTAAAATTTAATGTCATACGGGCAAACCAAAATTTTGACCCTAAGACAGACAATTTTTCGTATCAGTTTCATAATAACAAAGTAAAAAATATGATATTAACTCTAAAACCCTTTTAGAGTTAATATCATATGTTTTTTAACAGTGTATGGAAAAAAATTAAATTCAATACTTTAAAGTTTGTTTTACATCAAAACAGAGTAGCATTCAGTTCAAGTTTAGTACCATGTAATATGGAATTCGTGTTATAACAGTCCAAATATTCGGTTTGTCTGCCGAATATGCAGCATATCGAATACTAATCGAATATTTGGTGCATCTCTATGCAGAACACTTCCTGTTGTTTCATTCCTACAAAAAGAGTGCATCGCTATTGCAAACCATAAAATGATACACAGAAAGTTAGTCTTGTCTTGGTTTGCCCTCGTATTTCTGTAGATTGAGGAACAAAAAAGGAGGAAAAATTGAAAGTTTATAAAAAAGCGATAACAATAAATGAAGGCTGATTACAATATCAGACTTTTTTAAACAAGTAGTAATATACAACTGTGTCAGACTTTGTGATTCTGATAGAATCATAACATTAACCATAATCACACTAAGCAGCGCCTACTGCATATATAAGTTAAAAAATAGATCACATTATATTCTCTAGAAAAATCTTGATAAGAATAGTTCAAAGAAAAATTTGATTGGAGCTTTTAATAATTTGAGGCATCGACAAATATCGAAAACTTGCCAATACACTTCAGATTTCAAATTATGTAACTTACTATAGATTATCCCAAAGTTCTAAAATCTTTGTATAATATGAAGTCAAAAAACAAAGCTGATTTTGAATTAACAAACAATTTTAGCTACTTAATTAAAAACACAAAGAATTTTAATGCTATAATTAATCTAAAAAATAAAGATTTCTTTGTGAAATGTGATTACAATAGGCAAATTAATTTAGGACAAAGAGTACAGACAAATGTACTAATCCTATCACTACAAACAATTTGTGCAAATAGAGACTGCTCCTTCTTTACCTGTAGGGTTGTTTATCTTACGTAGCCTAAATTGCCTATAAGAAAAATTCAAGCAATGTCAAATAAATAACCCAAGAGGCAGCAAAGCAATCTCTATTAGTGAATCATACTGCAAATTGAGGTACAATACTTTTGCATAGAGAAAAAAAAGCACAGATAATCCACAACAGCATATAATCTGCACAGCATTAATTTTACATTTCTAATGGATAACCTATAAATAATGTGCAAGAACTTATGGTAATTTCATTAGCTCTTTAATCTTGTCAAAGACGATGCCACATTCCCGGGTTCTATCTCTGGGAAAGCGATAGATGTAAGTTTTAAAAGAATCTAGTAGGAAAGTCATATCTAAGCTAGACTCCTACTGTGTACGTTTATAAACTTTGCTGATCAACTTTTAACTTTCAACTAGGCATCTATGTTAAAATTGTTACATTACTAATAATTTATGAATATAAAATAAAACAGGAATATTATGTTATTTACATTACATAAACGATATATTATTATGCTACATAAATATAGTATATTACTTTTGACTGTTTTCAATAATAAATGAGTAATATTAATATGATTAATACATATAATTTTTATATTACAAATCTTATACTTCAAAAAACAAATATCAAAGTATCATGATATTTTCAAAATAAAAATCGATATTTATTTTGATTTCAAAATATGTATCAAAATAAATATATAGTGACATATGTTGGCAAACCCTGATGCAAGTGCTATTGATCTTAAAGCTATTGCATACAGTAGTATTGTTTTTTACCTATTTTGAGGATTATCCGCAAATTCGCTTGGTTACCGTACCACCCCATTCTGTGGATAAATTTGGAGTTAACTGCAGGAGGATGTAACAAAAAAAAAAAAGTTTTGCTGCAGTTCGGTGCAGCCATAGAAGCATTGCATGAGACAAAAACCAAGTACATTAATATTTTAAGAAGTATATGAAATAAACCTGTTGTATAGTTTCTCCACCAGGAGGAGTATAGTGACCAGTGTTCAGCTTTGATTTTTCTGCAGCATCTTTCAAGTACTTAAAGCTTTTGCCTTCAACAATTCCAAATTTCTAAAATATAAAAAAGAAAAATAAATACATAAATAACACTAACAATAAGTAGCATGATAATGAGTAAGACCTGGTTATCAAAAATTTTATTGTATACTAGATTATTTGAAGCTAGTTTGAAACAAAAAACAGCACATAGAAAATAAATTCAGCTAAGATAACAAAGTACTGAAAATGAGAACTACCACAAATCTCACTACAGACTCTTAAAAAACTATTACATACATCACTCCCAAAATGCTCAACAATGAAGATCAACATTGTGACTTGACCTGGAACAAAATTCTTGGATACATTTACTGGGATCAAAGTGAATGTTCCTTAATTAGATCTGGCCTTTTTACAAAGGTGTCTTTAAAGGAGATACTATTTGTTTTAAAACAAATAATTGGGTGTAAAATCAGGGTTCATACTCTATTTGGATAAAAAAATTCCATGACTTTTCCAAGACTTTTTCATGACTTCATAAAAATTTTCATGACCTTATCACACGAAGAGAATAGTACCATTTAATGTCAACCTTGCCCATTTTCGGAAATGGGCTTTAGAATAACTTTTACGTGAATACCACTACCTCATTGGAGCACTTACTTGTGAATGAAAAAAATGAATGAATTCTTTGTTTAATTTTACGCATTGTCTCACTTGCTTAAGTATTATCGTAAGGTTTTGGAAACCATACAATTAATTCAGTAGGCATGCCATCAAATACCATATCATTTTAAGTGAAGGATCCGAGTTATCCCACTTCCACCTATCACAGAAATTGTGGTAGTCTCCCACCATCGGAATTGAAAATTGTCGTTGTCCAATCGAATTCTTCGAATTAGCCATCATACACCGATGGAAACAAAGTTCTCTGATTATTTTTCAATCATCTACAATACTGTGGTTTTGCACACTGGTTGCTTTGAGAATCTAAAAAATATAATACTGGAGGTTGCAGAAGATCGAAACATCATCAGAGAACTTGGTTTACGCCGGAGTAAGGCGACAAATTTGAAGAATTCTACTGGACAACAAAAGTATACAATTCCAGATTTAAATTTCCAAGCTGAGCGATTACCATGAACTCATCGATTAGCAGAAGTGGGAAAACTCGGCTCCACCTTTTGAAAAGGAAATTTCAGAAAAAACTTTGAAGGAAACGGTGCTTGATGGTGTACCTACAGAATTGTATGGTTTTCAAAACCTCACGTCATACTAAAGCAGTGAGACAATGGGTAAAACTAGACAAGAGAAGAGTCAGATACAGTTTATTGTGTAACCAAGAGGGATGAATTTATTTGAGCCAGATTAGAATCCAGAAATCTTACGCCACATGACTAAGGTCGAACATTGTCAAAAGTCAAGACAATAGTTCAACTTGCCTGTCAACCTCCTTATTGTAGTCAATGTAATTACAGTTTGAGGGCTCAAAAACCATTCAAATTTATTTAGCAACTTCTTTTGTTTGGCGATGTGCTTTACATGGGCTGTTGCAAGATACATTTATATTTTCAAATTTTTATATTTGAAAATAGTGGCAAACCAACTTTTTTGTACTAGATAAGAAATGCTTTTAATATTTATTCTTTAGGTATCTATGTGAGGATTATTGAAAATTAAAACAAATTTTTACAAATAATAACTTGTAACACTTTTCCTCAAAGTATGGCAACATCACGATGCGATTCAATTTTGGAGCTATATTGGTCAAATTCAAAGCAAGTATGGAACTTCAAACTATAGTTTACAATGAAAACTATCTTATGCGGTTCGTAATCTACACAAAAAACTTACTCTCAAGTGATATTACATCAAATTTTAATACTCTATGAAATTATCATTTTTTCCAGTTTTTATTCAATAATAGTCAACCTCAAGGAGCGTGCGGAATCTCAAGATATTTTTTGCTATCAAAATCCTTTTGCATGACCAAATATCTCTACAAAAGGCAACTATTACTTAGCATTTATCAGATTTTGATTTTTTTCTCTCCATCTTATTATACATGCACTAATGTATTGGGAATGGTGCTAACTGTTGACTTCGTTGACAATTTCCCTCATTTGCATATTGTTGCCTCAGAGCAATACTAAGACATCTAATCCTAGGAATAACTATAAGATATCTTACTGTTGCTCTGAGGTGACGATATGCTTCTGTTATGGTATATGGCGTTATTCTTGAAAATAACTCAGTTTTCTGCACAGCAACATTTCTCATGATGAAAACATCCAACCATTAATGCTTCCCTGCAAAAATGAGCGTGAACCACCAAACAGAGTTTACATTTTTGATTTAGCATACATGCATTGCTTTAAACTTATATTATTGGGAGATTTTTAAATTCTTTTTGTGCCACCTCAACATGTGGAGTTTTTTCATGCATAAAAACAGGTAAGTACAATCAGTGTTCACACTGAACTATCCGTAGCTAGGTATTCCATTAATGGAAAAATTAAAGAAGAAAAAGAAAAGGACAAAAGGTCAAAATGCTTACTTTTTACATGTAATAAGTTAAGAAGGGCGAAAAAAACAGCATTTATTACTGTATAGCACATTTTTCTTCTTACTCATATCTGTTTAATGTTTGATTTTTAAAGCTAAAACTGAAAGGAAAACTTTGTCTTTAAACCCTAGAGTGAAAATATGAAAAACCTAGAATACTCTTGAGTACAACCACCCTTTACTTCTATCAAGGAAGCCTTTTTTTCTGTAACCCCAACTTGAATGCAAGCTAGATTAATGCATATTAGAAATGTACAGTAATTTGAATATTTAAACATTAATGTTTAAGCATGCATTGGATACAAGCCTTTTTACCTTAATTTTAACCCATTAAAATCATTTTAAGATCCGTTAATTACTCATGCTGGTCATTCTTCAAAAAGTGTAAATTTTCTGTCACATGCCTTTTAGTGTAAAAACTTTAAGGAACAATTCATTTAACATTGCTTTTTAATTTCATCAAAAATATGTCGATTTAAACCTGCCAACAATTTAACAATTTTTTTTATTTTAAAACATGTGAATTTTCACTTCTCTGGCATGTAACACACCTGGTGTGACTGTTTATGTTACTTAATGTAACTTGTTTTATTCCTTTCACAAGTGTCTCAAATACTACTAATTGTTTAAGATTATACATATTGTGTTTTAGTTCGTTTTAGTAGGACAAGTAATCATGTCACACAATAAATTCTCACCTCAGTTAACTCAACAAAAAACGCCATTTCTCATTAACACGTGACAGTAATGACAACACATTTTATTTTCCATGATACAAGGGAGCCCCCTTATTTTTTTCAGTCATAAAGAAGTTGTGATGTTTCTATCGAAAAACAAGAAGATAGATTTTGTTTGAAAAACTAAGAGTGGATATTGCGATATCTCACTTCCGTGAATTTGAATTTCAGAGATGTAAATTAATGTAAAAAAAAGTGAACATGTTTTAAATATGTTTAACATGTGCAGATTGTAGCAACAAAGAAAAAAATATTTCCCTGAAAAATGTATCCATTAGGCCTATATTATTGGAAAGTTCCTCACCTCTGTGACAGACCTTATCAATGTCATTATATATGAGGTGAAAATAAATGATGCAGGGAAAATACATCAACATTAGGCATTTTTATCAAAATTATAAATTGCCAGTATATTCTCAAATTTACTAAATACTATTTTTAACACACATTTGAATTAAAGAATAACTAAAAAATAAGTCATACTTTAATTAAGAGAGCTTAATATTAGATTCCCACTAATCATTTAAATAGCTCATTGTTTGCACAATTAACAAAATTACTACTTTGATAGTAAATTAGCCTTTATTTTTAAACATTAAGAGTTTTTTCTTTTTTTTATTTCAGTAAACAAAGCATTTTTCTTTTCTTTTAAATTTATGAGTAAAATGATTGGAACTTAACTGGGCCATTGTTTATGTTTACTTCTAGTAGGTAACACTTTCATGTAAGAATGAAAAAAAAAAAAAAAACGTTTTGAAATATTTACGTTCAAAAGTTAATTTTCTAGAGAATGACCCATATCATATTTAAAATCTGAGAGTAAAAGTTAGACAACTGTAGTTATTTCAGGGTTTATACTAATTTTTAAAAGTGAAATTTAAGGACTTTCTAAGGACTCTTAAAAAAATTTTAAAGACGCATCAAAAATAGATAACTTTAGGTACACCACTTCAAAGTTTTCCAGTGGGCAAATCGCTTTATACATATTATATATACACATGCACAAATGCATAACATGTAGATTCCAAAGTGCAGGGAGAGGTGCAATTGACTGTGATGATCCATTATGAGTGAATTATATTTTAAAATGAGAGAAAAAAAAAACTGAAAATCATGCAGAAAATGGATGATATCAAAACAGTCCCTAGAGTCCATGACATTCCAAAATTCAACAAAAAATGGTTAATTTACCAGTTTCAAATACGATATTTTTACCCTATTAATTATGTTTGAAATAATTGGACATCAATACATTGCACATATTGTTCTAAAAGCATAGTTTTTTTTCTCAAATTTCAGTTTCAAAAAAGTTCAAAAAAATGGGGATAGCTGTAGAAAATTAGTAGTATATTAAAGCATTACTTTTTAGTTTTTTTTTAGCAAACATTATTGGAGCGAGGCAAATTGAAGGAAAAGAACTAAAATCTCTTTTTAAGATAAAACTATTAAATAACTTAAACTACGGTTTTGTTATAGCTTTTCGTTTGTTACTAACATACCATTTTGTACAAATTTGCTGTATTGCACCATTTTATGCCAGTTTCATTACTTCTATACAAATGTGATTTTAAAGAGAGGCAGCCATTTCTAACCCCTATAGAAATCATGAAATTCTAAAACATTTTACAGGCTGTAAAGCTTAAAACCTTTAGAGATTCATCATCAGAGACCATGCCAAGTTTCAATACAATCCAAGATTAGGAGTTGGATCATTTTTTAAATTTACTTTTCATTTTTTCTAAAATAAATTTAAGAAATAAAAATATTATTGAAATAATGAATAAAATAAGCAGATATAAAGTAACATAAGGTGAAAAAACCTTCCAACAACAAAAATGATTGAAATATTTTCAGATTGCCTAAAGATTGAAATCTTAAACAAGGCAGGAAATTTTTTGGCCAAACACATGTTTGACGTCTTTCACATGTTTACCAAGCATACCATTTTGATAGATATCACGGAGGATGAAGATTTTAGGGGGAAAAGAGAAAAATAAGAAAACTAGTTAATCACGTTAAAAACAACTTTTTGACATTAAAAACCAAACCCTGGCTGTGAGCAACTATTACCCTTATAGCACCATGACCAAAATAAGACGCTTTTGTGACCCTCGTGTGCGTCACAAGTGAAGTTGTCGACAGGTGGCTGCAACTTGGGAATATCAGTTTGTGGCGAACATACACAGTGTGACGACACTTGACAACAAAATTGCAACCCGGGTCACCCAACGCCCGTTCCGTGACCATGCACAGTAGTCACAGCAACTGTTGCGACCCGTCTGTGACCTACGTGTGAAGTTGCAGCAATGTTGTGACGCTTTTGTAACCCTCACATGCGTCACAAGCGATTTCGCAAACAGGTAACCTCAACTTGCGAATGTCAGTTTGCGGTGATGTACACAGTGTGACGTTGCAGTGACGACAATACTGCAACCCATGTAACTGAGTGCCGGTTTCCCGACTCACATTGAAGTCACAGCGACCGTTGCGACTCTGCTATGACCTTCATGTGAAGTTGCAGCAACATTTATTCATTTAATTTAAAAAAAAATTAAATTAAAAAGAGGGCTTTACATGCATTTGAAATCACTGATAGTTGAGCTTAACAGATTAAGTCCACACTTTAAACCATTACACTAGGGAACCCATCTTCCCACACCGGGGATCGAACCGTGCCGCCCGAGTATAAGCCAAGAATCCTAACCACTAGACCAGCTGGGAGTTGTAGGAAACAGAGGAACAAGATATGAGGTGCTGACTTTCACGAGGCAGTTACATTAATTAGTCGCATCTACGTCACGGTAACCACCCTTGTAAGTCACAATACAGCTTTACCGCGATGTCATAGAAAGGTCACAAGAAAATTGACCTTCCTGGCACAGAAGTCACGCAAGTTAGTCGCATCCACAATGATGTGGCTACTCCTGTACACAATACCTCAACGTCATTGAAAGGTTGCATGAAACTCACTGTGACTGCGTTTAAAGTCGTAAATCCATCACCATGCAAGTGACTGCACAACTGTTGGATTTTAAAGCTACCACAACAATTAGTGGTAATGAAATAGTCGTAGGTGAAAAAATATGAATTGTTTTAAATTGTTTTGCTGGAAGAAAAAGAAAATAATTTAAAAATAGATGTAAATAAATTCTTAAAAATTCTGTTGGGAAGAGAAACTATTTTAATAATTGTTGTGATAACAAAAAAAAAAAAAATAATAAGAGCCGTTTCTATGAGCAGATGTCCCTTATAACAGTAAGGGGACCACAGGTCAAAAACCTTGACTAGGCAAATCAAACCGTACAGAATAACAATGAAGAATGTTTTTCAGTGAATGGAAAAGTTTGCGATGCTTGACAAAAATAAATTTCAGAAAGTAATATAGGGGTGAAACGCGTTACCAATAAATGTGATACCAAAAAAAAGAAGAGAAAAGAAAAAGGTCCAGAGTGGGATTCGATTGTACTATCTCTGGAGCACAAGATCGCGCCTTAACTAACTAGGCTAGCGGCGGCTGGTCAAGAGACTGACATTTTAAACTCATAGGGCGCCTAGGAGACTCCATGGCAACTTTAAATCAATTTTTCTCATAATTTTCTGAGTATTGAGTCTTATTACTTTAACTAACGTAAGGTACTAGCGGTCCTCTTTTGTTGGCCTAGAGCCATTAATTTTTTTTGTTCTTGGAGAAATTCCTAAAGTTTTAGAAGGTTTATAAAAATTTCCAAAACTTACTTCCTTCTTTTTTCGAACTTAGAATGTCATCCCGTTATTTTACCGGCGCACAAATTGTTCCCCAGAGTCAATATTCCCTGCATGCGTTTGTTGACCCACCACGATGATGTGACGTCATTGTAAAGATGTTGAGTAGATTTTTGCTGTTTGCATATGGGAAACAATTTACTGGAACTTTAATGATACTATTTTAAGAAATGTTTCCTACTGATATTTTTGGGGGGATTTTTTTATTCAGTTGTTGGGGAATGTGAATTTTTATTTACACTTGTTAATATTTTAATGTTTTGACATATTTATTGTTCAATAAAATGTTTATTTAATTGTTAAATATGTGTCTGTATGTCCTTTCTTCCCGAGCAGATCATTCCACAAATTTTCAGTTGGGTTTTGCTTGCTTAAAACCTGCTTTTATTTCTTTGAACTTCGGGTTTTGATTGAGTTATCAGATTGAATTCCCAACATCTTTCACCACAAGAAAAATTGACGCAAATCTCCGACCCCACGGTCATGCCGTCTCCTTGTCAGCCGTGACATGTTGCACTATTAGGGTACTTACACTAGTGCTATTCCGTTAGTCTCTTGCCTCATGGCTGCCCGATGTCCGAGTTCAAAGGAATATATGCTCGTTTCGTCACCCCAGAGGCGGAAATGCAGCAGGTTTATCAGTTGCACTTTGTTGATGGGTTAAATTATGCAATATTAGGTTATTTGTTTGCTCGTGAGTTGCTTTCTAGTGAAAATCTAACAAATTTTGGCTATTGCTAAATACCCTACATTCCATATGAGAAGTAATTTATCAAAAGGGAACAAATCCACTGTTAAAAAAATTCATTTTATGACATTTTCTAAATCTTTCAAATGACCTTCATCAAATCACCTACTCTCAAAAAGTCCAAACGTGGAAAATCCTATGTTGTTTAAGGGTAAAGTGCAACTTTTTGATCAAAAGGTAACAAATCCATCCCCTGCATGTTTTATTTTGAACAAAGGAGGACGTATCTTGAAAGAATCTGTAGTACGGAGACTTTTAGATCCAAAGGAACACTTGTCAAAAATCCTAAAATTTTAATCCACTACTTTTAGGTGCATGTACTTCAATAAGAGAATATGAGAAGGTGAAATATTCGAGTTTTGGTGAAATTGGAATTTTCAACATTCATGTTTTGGTTCAAAATGCATATATCTAAAATTAAAATGGCGATATCTCCTTGTTTTTTTTACTCAAACATTTCTTACTCTGGGCCATGAGTAGTTGTGCTTTTGTGCTCAATTCTGTACCCAGAAAAGCTGATAAAACTATTTTGCGCTTACTCCACAATTCATTTTTCTCACATCCTGAACATTTTCGGAAAATGGATATGTTCCCTTTTGATAAATTAGTCCTCATACATTAGCAATTGCATATTAGGGTATTTAGTACATCTTAAGCTTTTCATATTTAAAAAGTATCACTTTAATACTAGAATTACAACGATCTTTGTATACCTAGAATTACGGCCGGGGTCATTTTGACCCTTTGAAAAGAAATCTGCTTAGTTACCTACATAATGTTATATATTTGCAAAAAAATTAGTTTAAAATAAACATATTTATACAGTGGAAAACTTTTAACACGAAGCTTAAGGAAGCAAAATATTTCATGCTAAAAGATTTGTATTAAATTGCACAGTATACTGTCCATGTATTTTTTTTTTCTTTTTCGTCAAAGTGGTCAGAACGACACCTGCCAAAACTTCTAGGTTTAGGTTCCTTTAGTAAAGGTTTTAAAACAAATACCATTTTCTTGAATACTTTATATTATTACACAGCACAATGATTTAGGAAAAGCCATGGAAGGATTACGCTACTAATAAAAATACGGAGGAATAGTTAGCAAAAAAAGTTTGCTTCGACCCCACCCATAATTCTAGTGTTAAAGTAATATTTTCTCTGACAAATTAATATCAGAGAAAAATGTATCGTTACGGGTATAGTTTACATGCTCTTTTGATAGCAGGGCAGTTCCATGTCAGATCAATCACCTTCTTGACCTCACCATTTCTGATTTCAATGATATTTGATGTGAGTGACATGCATGACAAGATAAGTAATCCTGCGAATTTTTAGAATTCTACTTTAAAATTTTATGAAATACAGGGCTGTTAAAAAACTGAAAAAGAGCGAAAAAGAAACGAAAAGTTGTGACATTCAAATGACTGCAACTTCTCTCCTTAGTAGAATAAAAATTAAAAAACCATTATAAAGCTAAAGAATAGAGCTTTCTATTGATATAAAACATGACTTGCTTGTGACAAATTTAAGCTTCAAGGTCATTCACCGTGACTCTTGACCTTGAATATCTCAAAACATGCCTCTTAAATTTCTTCATAAAAAAAAATTATAGCTGTAGCATTATTCTTTTGCCACACCAAAATTTAGACTGGGATCGCAATCGCAACATACTGAAAAAAAAAAAAATCAGGAATGTTAGTATGTTTTGCATTGTGCAATTCCAGATGTCAGGTCAGTCACCTTCTTGACCTTCTCATCCTTTTCGATTTTCATGAAATTTCGTGTTCAAGGACACATGACAAAATAAGTAATTCTGCCAATTTTCAGAATTCTACTTCAAAACTTTTACGAAATACAGGGCTGTTAAAAACGTTAAAAGCGCGAAATAAACGGAAAGTTGTGACATACAAATGACTAACATCTATCGAAATTTGTCGAATAAAAATTGAAAAATCACTGTAAAGTTAAAGAATAGAGCTTTCTATTGGTATAAAACGTGGCTTTCTCATGACAGGTTTAAGTTTCAAGTTCATTCACCATGACTTTTGACCTTGAATATCTCAAAACAAAAACCCTTAGAATTTCTCCAAAAAAAAATATAATATAGCTCAAAAACATTTCTTCTACTACACCAAAACTTAGGCTGGGATCGCAATGGCAAGGTACTGCAAAAAAATCCTAATTTACATATTTTTGTTACATGTTTTACATTAATTCTGTTCTAACAGTTTTATTTTTTTGGGTGCATTCTTCAAAAGTATGCATATTTTGACAAATCAACAGGTTTCTTCACTAAGATCTAGAATATGACAGAACTTTTATTTGATAACCATAATTTTTATCTGTAATTAGCAACAAATCTTGGAAATAAAAAACAGCAACTTTTAGCCTATGACAAAGCTTACCGTATAATGGCAGAGTTTTGTTCAACAACCAATGTTTGAAATTCTATCCCAAAATTAATAAAAATATTTGTTAAAGTACCAAGGGACCGGCTAAGAGCTTCAAGTCATCAACAGTTCGAGTTACAGGAAGATGTATGTAAATATTCCCGAGTTTTTTTTGCAGTGCGTTGACATTGAAATCCCAGCCTAATTTTTAGAAGACAAGTGTTAGAGCTATAATATGTATATTTTTAACACTAGAAAGACGGAGGGGCCTGTGTGGCCCCTCGAGTAGTTTGTTGTTTAATAACTCGGATAATATCTAACGGAACTTAATGGAATTTTCTGACTTTTCGTTATATGACACTATTTGAATGCTTGTTTAATCATTTAATCATTCGCCTCATAGTACTGTTAATATTGATCCTTATACCTAGAAATACGGGAGGGGCCACAGTGGTCCCTAAGCATTTTGACAATTAAAAAATTTATTTTTTTCCTTTCTCCTAATTGTTGTAGCATAAAAAAATGCCATTCACTCTAGTTTAACCTGTAACTTCCTCTTTATGCAGCCGATTGGATATCCAAATGCTATAAACAGTACCGACTGCTTACCATCCTAACGGTGGCCATTGCTCTTAGAAAGGAAAACTAATTCAACCTTTTGCCCAGTATAGAGAGAAAAACTAAAAATAATTAAATACTAAGTTTTTATTTAGTCATGAAAGAAGGTGTATCAGGCATGTGGACTCCCTCAGGAAGAATTTTTAAAAGAATTCACTCCAAAAATGGGTAGGGGCCACACTGGCCCCTTCAGTCTTTCTAGGTATACAGAAAATGTCAGTCGTTCTAGTGTTAAAGAAATACTAAGGTGGCGTGTTTTGAGACATTTAAGGCAGAAATTCACGGTGACCCTTGAAACATAAATCTGTCATGAGAAAGCCATGTTTTATACCAACAGAAAGCTCTATTTTTTAACTTTACAGTGGTTTTAAATTTTTATTCTACTGTAATTAGGATAGAAGTTACAGTCATTTGCATGTCACAACTTTCCGTTTATTTCACAATTTTAACGTTTTTAACAACTCTGTATTTCGTAAAATTTTTGAAGTAGAATTCTGAAAATTGACAGGATTACTTTTTTTTCATATATGTAATTTACGCGAAATTTCATTAAATTGAAAAGGATGAGGAGGTCAAGAAGGTGACGGACCTGACATATGGAATTGCCAAATGCGAAACATGTGAACATTCTTGATTTTTTTTCAGAACCGTGCCATTGCGATCCCAGTCTAAGTTTTGGTGTGGGGGAAGAATAGTGTTAGAGCTATAAAATATATTTTTTTGAAAAAATTCCAAGGAGGCATGTTTTGAGACATTCAAGGTCAAAAGTCACGGTGAATGACCTTGAAACTTAAACTTGTCATAAGAAAGTCATGTTTTATATCAATAGAAAGCTCTATTCTTTAGCTTTATAATGGTTTTTTAATTTTTATTCTACTATAATTAGGAGAGAAGTTACAGTCAATTGAATGTCAAAACTTCTCATTTTTTTTCGCACTTTCACTTTTTTAACAGCCCTGTATTTCGTAAAATTTTTTAAGTAGAATTTTAAAAATTGGCAGGATTACTTATCTCGTCATATGTGTCCTTTACACCAATTGTCATTAAAATCAGAGATGGTGAGGTCAAAAAATTATTTTTTTTTTGATTGGTTTGACATAGAATTACGCAGCATCATATGATATGCATTAGATATTACTTACCCTTTCTCTTAGTCTTCTATCATGCAACAGTGCTGCTTTGAATGATTTGTTCTGTCGTATGATACTTTCTGCAGTCTACAAAGCAAACAATGTTTTTAGGAAAATAAAACTGCTTTCAGTACATAGCAATGATACTATATATATGTAGATATATATTTAAATGCTCATTTTTCTGTTAAAAATAGGTATCAATTATAATAAAAATTTGCTTGACTATCTGGAACAGTGAATATAAGATGTCTAGAAATACAAATAAATTAATACAAAAGTGATCACCAGTGACAGGCTCTATGTTTGGCTGGGAAGGTTATCAACACTTTATCAAACCCCAAACAAAATCCAGAACCTTTTTAACCACCTCACGGCAAGTACGTATTTTTTTTTAAAAATGAAGGGGTCATTAAAAAGCAAATATATGTAGAAATTTGAATGAAATTTTTCATGAAGACAATACTTAATCTTTGCAGAACAAAATAAAAGATGCATGTCTTAATTGTTCTAAAAGTGTAAAATTACAAACAGAGAAGAAATTTTGCAGATAATCCAAGGTGGTGTGAACCCCAATTACTTAAAATTCTATTCTAATACTCCACTACATACTCGCAACTTTTTCTCTTCAGAGTGAATGCTAGAAATTGGTTGAAGATAGGAACTTTTCTGCATAGAAATAATAATATTCCTTCAAATGATTCAGTATCTCTGTTTTGGTTTATCACAGATTTTAACAGAAGGACTTTCAGTTTAGTAATGACCTTTGCTTACAGACTGCTTCAGTACACCTTTTTGTACCTTGTGCCGGCTCAAGATACATCACAGTATTTCGAAACAAAATGAGGTTTCATACCTAACGTAATCAAAATATTTAACTTTGAACTTAACAATACTTTGGTAAAGCAGCAGTTACAAAGTTAATATTGCAATAAATTTCAAATTCACTTTTGAAACTTTTTCAGAAGATTAGAAGTAATATGGAAAAAACAGAGTCTATATATTTTGAAGTTGAAGACTTAAGTGCTGTTCTGGTAAGTTGCATCTGACATTGACAATTTTTCGGGTAATAGGTAAGAGTAATTGGCGCTGAACTGAGTTGAGTTACTTTCTTAGTCATTTTGCAAAAGTATTCCAACTCGAATCTTGGGCAATTACCTTTTCCTATTACCTGAAAAAGAGATAAATACAGTCAATATTAGAAGTCCAAGAAGACAAGAAGTTACCAAAGAAGCACTATAAGTTCAATGTAGACTTTGTTGTCATGCAAAACAAATGTACTTTTACCTAACGACCCAAAAGCAAAAACAAACAAATCTTATCTCATTTTCACTATAGAATAAGACATTCCAAAATTTAGAATTTGAAATTTATTTACATTTTATCTTTCTTTGGTTCCAATGCATCAGATAGATTTGACAACTTTCTAACAATATTAAGAGGTAGGGGAGAGCGCCTTGGGACACAGTTAATTTTAAAGGATCTATTTTTAGTAGCCATGTTTTTTGTAATCTCTAAGAGTAACCTTCACCACTAAATGGTGCCATAGTAACAATCAGCATCAAAAGAGTTAAATTGATGATTTTGTGAGAGAAAGAAAATTTGATGACTCCAAAGTAAATATTTTCTTAGTTTTAATTTCATTTTCGGTCTCTGTATTTGTAAGTGTGTCAACTGAATTTTATTTTGTTGTTCAAGAGAAGTACTTTAAATATTTTGGTTATATAATGATTGTGCACTTAGATTGACCACCATTTTGGTTTTTCTTAAACCACCCTATGATTGTACCTCTGGACAGCCAAACCTATTTTACCATAGGATACGTCCCAAGGTACATCATATGCATGGTTCTTAATAATTAAGCTGGGAAACATGGGGAAAATGTTCTAATATGATGCAGTTTTTTTAACAAATTTAGTGTTAGATAATAATTCATTATTTATGATTCGTTATTCATAATTTAATCCATTACCATGAAAAAAATTTTTTTTTTGTTTTTTGGTGCAAAATTGGTTTAAGTATATGGTTGTTTCCTGAATCATGAAAAGTGTTCCATAGTACAACAGGGTGTGTTCTAAGGTACAATAGGATGTTGTACCTTAGGACAATTTAGAACTCTTACTTGAAATGGCTGGCAAATATTTTATCTTTAAACTGTCTAAATTTAAAAAAAATATATTGTAGAGACATGTTTGGATATTTTAATGTGACTTTTAGATTTTAAATTTAATTCAAATAATTGGTGTTAAACATTAAAATATGAAAAGCTTTCCAAGGTACAACACTCTCCTTTAGCTTAGAGCAGATAATGTTTGCATCACAGCACAACAGAATGGATTGGCAAAGAACCCAACTAATCAAAAATAGGATAGCTACCAAAAGTAATTATGTCAATTAAAAAGAGAGTGTACAAAATCTTTGTAAATGTGTCTATTTACGTCACTCTAACTTCTCCAAATGCCAGAGAATTGACGATTAAACAAGGGAACGATAGATTTGTAACTTTTCAGACATCATGTTTAGAAGTGTTTTGTTTCCCTATGACTTAAATGAGCGGAGATATTCATTGAAACTTCAATTCTCAGCAACATTTCATGAGCTTTAAAAGTATGACCGTCTGCTGTTGGAATTGTGCCAAAGTTGGTAGAAAACGAAGCTGCAGAATACTTGACCTTGGTGGAATAGCTTCTGGTTCAAATGGTAATTTTTATTAATGCACTGCTGATTCAGGGATGCCAAAGTCATGGCAGAGACTGCACCATTGAAACTTTTAGTTTTGTAAGTATTTCTTTTGCTTTTTTTTACGGGGGGGGGGGGGGGCTTTGTGATATTTGAGAGGGATGCAGCATTGTTCTTGAGAGCAATAGGCATTCCTGCGCTGATGTATTAATGTTTTGCAGCATCACGCAGCAAAGCCTCCCCCCCCCTCCCCAAGTACACCTCAGAAGTACTTTGGTTCTTCCGGAGAACAGAGATGCAGTCTGCGGCAGGCAGGTTGCACAAGCAGCTGCAGGCAGTGAGATTAAGGCAGACACCGAACTAGTCGCCCTAGAGGCTGGTTATTATGGAAAATTAGTAGTTGCCACTCACCGTGGTAAACTAACTTGCAAAAGTGGCAATTAAAAAATATGTCATTGATTACCACTTCTGCCTAAGGTCACTTTCAACTAACTAGCACATTCCAATGTTATCATATTTGCACCCCCCCCTCCCTGTTCTGAGTTTATCTAATGTATTTCTTTTCCCCACCACTAGGAGAGGAGGGAGAAATTCAGATGCAAGATTAGGAATTCAGTTTTTTTCACTTTGAACCCTGCCACCTGCCTTCCAAAGAGAGCCATTCGCCAATCTGTATCTTCCTGACCCAACACAGGCGTGCATTTTTATGTTGATTGAAAAAATACCTGCTCAGTGATCAGGCAGTGGAAAACACAATATAGAAGAGGATAAATTCACTTGTAAAAATATTTTTTCATTTACTTACTTTGAATAATTTTTTTTATATAGAGCTGATTGTAATAATCACATTATAACTTCATCATTGAATCCATAGCTATAATTCAAATTCAATTATTTTGGGAAAAAAAAAAAAACCCTCTAGTAAACATTGCATTTTCTCCTTTCAAGTTTTTTTGAAAGCATTTGCTTAATAATTGATTATTATTTGAAACACACTAATAAATTAGCAAATGGGTGAGAAAAAAAACCAAGTGGATGAGAAAGTGGTTCTGCAGATGAAAATGTTCAATAATTAATCCTATTCAACAAATGCCAGTTAATGATACTTTAGTGCTATAATAATGAATAATTTAATTTTTTATATCCTTGTTTAATTTTATTCAAGTTTATGAAATGTGCATGCTTTACATAAATTCATTTTTCATAAAATTTTGAATAAATAGAAATATGTCATGCAAGATTTGTTACCCATCAATTATAAACTAAAAGTATTTTACATGTACCTTCTAGGATATGCTCATGAATAGCTGAAAGGTTACAATTTTATAGAAAACAATGCTTAACAGAGCACGCCATGGCAAGGAAAGTGACAACTCAAAATTTGGAAAAACACGTACTAGCTATGGATTTTGAAGTTCAATTTTGATGCTCTTTCCTTCCACAAAACTCCCAAAGCTCGTTTACCTTGCACACAATGAGCTTGCGTAACTGGTGCACAGTGGCATAAAAATGATATAATCAATTAATAGAGACACATCATTAAAAGTTCATAGTTTAGAAGTAAAATTTTCAAACTTTAAGTGTGCATTATTAATCAAGGGAACAAAAGCTAACCCGTAAACATCACACTATCAATTGTTTGTGCATATTCTAACACTTGAGACTAAATTGCTTAAAGCTACTATTGCACAAAACCTTGATTTTCTCCATTGCTGCATTTTTGGGATGTGTCACTTTCCTTGCCGGGATGCAATGCTATGAGTCTCTTTCACAATATGGAAGAAATTTGAAACAGCAGCAAATTTAAAAAATGACTGCCAATAAAATTGAGTATACTGGGCGCTGGCTACTAACTAAAGTTCCCAGTTTTCACCTATACAGCTAGTTATGTTACAAAATTACTGTTCAATATAGTCCTTAAGAGTATTCATAAAATACACACAAATAAAAAAGTTTTTATAAAATATTGCAGATTTGTAAGACTGGAAATTAGTTGACAAAGTGTCGACTATGTGCTCTGACACAACAAGCATCAGCACTGTTAAAAGCAGCAGCTTCTGTGATTTACTAGAACAAACATTAAAGAAGCAGCCTTTTTCGTGTGTCAACACCATAGAGCAGAAATACTAAAAGAGGGAGCGATTACAACGTCTCAGTGAGAAAAGCTTGAGGCAAACCTGTGCCGAAGTCACATGACTAGTTTGGGAGGGTAGTTGTGTTCTGGCATGCAGTCGCTCTGTTGGTGTTAAATATTTATTAGACGACGACGCTAGTAGGAGCTACAAACTCAATCTATATCAATTGCACTACAAATTAGCACTGAAAATCTTTTTTTTTTTTGCAATTTGGAAAACAATAGTATTTTTAAATTTAAATACTTCAAAGAGCTAAAGAAAAAAATATTTTCTTCTTGTTACCTTGGATCTTTGCCTGTCCCGCTATTAGAAGTCAGTAATATTTATGAAAAAACCTGAGCAAAATTTTTTCAGAAAAGGCCAGTTTTTTTAAACTCCAATTAATTTTCATTGTGATGTGTAATATTAAAATATGTATTTTATTATAATATGTAAGTTTCATTCCAAGCATTTTTATAAATTGAAAATATATTTGCACAATGCAAAGGCTGCCACAAACGTATGTATTTTATGTACAAATATTATTCATTCAAGTAGTTCTAGTGGTTCCAATACTGGTAATTGGAGCTATTTTGTAATACCAGTATTTGCTGGGGTAGAATACCGGTATTTTCGATATTAGCAATACATAATAGTTTTTAATTAAATAGTTTTTAACTTAACTAATTATGGATATCTACTGGGATTTTCAAGATAAATTTCTTTTTCGATGAGACAGTTCCAAAATCAATCTATTGAAGTAAAAACTTGGCTTCAAAAGCAAATTTATAGACTACCAGTGAATAAAAGTAGCAAAAAGATTACAAAATGATATTTTCATCACCATATGGTGTGATGAATCGCACTTTCGCGAGTTTGTAACTCATTTTTATTTTCTCCATTTAATAGCCTTGGCCTCTAGTAAAAACTAATTTTAAGTGTAATTACAAATGTATTTGTGCTATGAAAAAATTCTAAAAATCAATTGCAGCAATTCATTATGATTTTGTTTTTAACATTTGTCTCAACTATACTGAGTCTTGAGAAATATTTTTGTTAGTATAACAAACAATTATTTGTGGTCACTGATATTAGCGTGCTGTTCGGTTTCACTATTCAGCTATATACCAAGCGAGATTATTATGATATCTTGAACATTTGCAGTGAGGTAAAGCATAATCAGTTGAAATATATTTTCAGCAACTTACATAATTATAAAGAATTTAAATAAGAAAAGGAAATAAAAAGGAGCTAACAAGTTCAAATTCATCGTAAATATTCAAACAAAAGGGTTGATAAAAAGCAAACACAAACCTATTCTGACAAAGAGGAAATCGTTGAAAACGATAATAATACTGAAAAAGAAGTGTCACTCGAAGAACAGTTACTATATATATTAGTAACTGCTTAGCTAAAAAAACTACCACAGTACAAAAGAAATACCCACACCCATAAAAATGATTTTTACAAAACCAACAAGTTAAAGACCGAATTATTTGAAGATGAAGGACTTCCAAGCAATTACAGGAGGTGTATCATGTATTATTAACAGTACCATTGGCCTGCGTAAATTCAGAAAGAATATTTTCAACTGCAGTAAATTTTTTCAATTAAATGAGTTCCAGGCTTAGTGACAATAAAATAGATGCATTATATTTCTTGCTATTATTGACTTTTCATTAGTCAAACCTCGTTAACACGAACTCGCTTGACACGAATTTTCGCTTAGCGCGAAATAAATGCCATTCCCTGTCAGATAAAGTTACAAATTAGTGTTAGATCAATCACTTAACACCAAGAGATTTAGACGAAATCTTACATAAGACAAAGAAAATTTTAAGGTCTTGAAGAAAAAAGTGAAAAGAAAAAAGAAAATTACCATGCTTTTATATGAAATAACTTTCGAAAGTCGAAAGATCTGCACTTGAACGCAAGTGACATGGATGGCAGCGAGAAAATTTCTCTCCTTATGTAGGAAAATCGGGAAAAACCACGTCGTTCAAGAAAGTACGAACTTTAGCTGTAGACTATGTTTACAGTAAAAAAATGGGATGGACAGTGAAATCTTCAACAAGTGGCTGACAAACCTAGCTGTAAAATTTCATCATGAAAAAGAAAGTCTAATTCTGGACACCTGTTCTGCCTGTTGGCATAATTAAAGTTAAGTTTAAAATCCAAAGGTTAAGATATTTAAACTAAGCCAACATTAACTGGCCGTGTAATGTCAAGTTGGAGACAAGCAAAAAACATGTTTCAGAAAAATACATTTATAAAATATGACTAGAATTTTTATAACATCCCCATAAAATACACCCCCAAAATATCATAACAAAAGTGGTTCCAGTAAATAAAAGAAAAATGTCACCAATATGTCGATGTAGTCGCTGGCTGTTCCGAAGGATCTACTCGAAGACACACAAAAGGTCCGCCGGATCACACTTCAGGAATGTCCGTAATGGAAAGGCAACATTAGACAATTCGTAGATCGGTAAACATCTCAGGTAGACACATAGGAACTCACTTCCCCGGCAATATTACAGGGGTCTGTCCAGGATTTTTCACAGGGTCCGTATTTTGTGAAAAATCAAATAATTTTGTGAAAAATGAATAAATTTTGTGAAAAACCAAAAAATTTTGTGAAAAACCAAAAAATTTCGCGAAAAACCAAAAAATTTCGCAAAAAAAAAAATTTTTTTTTTTTTTGTTAAAACGAAATTTTAGAATTTAGAGATGGCACAAACTGCATCAATTAAACTTAAAGTTGAGAATTTTTCCTCTTCTACGTTGAGAAAATCGTTCTGGATTTTTTTTCTGATATTTGACGGGCGGGGGGGGGGGGGGGGGGGGGCATCGCTCTTTCAAGTACCAATATTTATCTACCATTCTACATTATGTTAAATTATACTAGATATATTTCTGTACAGTACTTAAAATAATTGTAACAAAAATATAAATAAATAAAATAAAATTCAAAATAGGGTTCAGCATTCAACTTTTTGACCCAAGACACTCTTAAAAAGCACAGAATTTGGTTTAAAACTTCTAAATTCCGTGATTTTAACAAAAATAAAAAAATATTTCAATCGTTTACCTCTTAACAAAGCGTAATAATCATTAAAAATTCGAAAAATCGGATTCCCATAGCGGATGCAAAGAGATCGCAATTCTCAAAGTGAAGGCATCAAAAGTATAAAAACAGCTTGTAAAAGAAATATTTTTGATAAAATTATTTTTAAATTGCATTTTAGAGTCCTATAATAAACATATCATTAATATCTGTGGACACAGTTGACCCAAAAAATAAAATAAAATAAACCATCTATTTAGCATTTTAAGTTTTGACTCATAACAGAAAATGGAATTTTGCTTTAAAAACTTGAAATGAGAGTTCTAACAGAAATAAAGAGACTTTTCATTTATTTGAATCCTAATAAAGCAAAGTTAGCTTGAAAAAAGAACAAAATGTGATTCTCATATCGGATGTTAAAAGATTGCATTTTTCAAAATGTAGACATCTAAAGAAAAAAAACGGTAATTAAAAGAGTTTATTTAAAGTTAATCATCCTTGTTAGCATCGAAAAATCAAAACCCATATAAATTTCTCCCAAAAAAACAATTAAACATCGCACCGCACCGTAAAAACGCAAATATTGACAAGCTGGCAAAATGATGAGAATATTTTCTAATCAAGTCATTATAAAGGTTCAACGCCAGACGCTAAGTTGTGATAATTTTGAAGTTGGTAACACTATCTGAAGCGATCATATTTTTTCCTCACCCTTACTATCCCTTTGCAGTTCTAAGTTCATTTCGCAGATATATATTATTATTGTTTATTAAATCATAAGCGGAGAAAAGTGCTTACCAATGCTTTTTCAGAAAAGTTTACAAAAACACCACTGCTAATTAGCTGTGATAAAACAAACAACCATTATATTTATTTGGCAGTAGCCATTTTTTATCGCTTGCAGCATTCCAAGAGTGCCGATATTTTTTTTTTTTTTTTCAAAATTAGCCGATTTTGTGTAAGCTGATCCCTCTACTTTGACTTAAAAAAAGGTTCCAAAAATTATCGGTTTATACACAGAAATATGCGTTATTTTGCTTTCAGATTTGCTCTTTCAATAAACAATTTGACAGATCCGATCTTGTTTATCAGAATTTTGTGAAGGGTCCGTTTTGTTTGATCGGAATTTTGTGAAAGGTCCGTTTTGTTTGATCAGATTTTTGTGAAGGGTCCGTTAACGGACCCAAATATCCTCTGGCCAGACCCCTGTATTAATTAGCCGGACACAACACAAATGTTTCTTCACCTGGACTCATACTAATTCCAGGACTTGGAAGATTTAATTTCACATACCACAAAAACCCCCGCAAGCATCGCGGGGAAAACCCCCCCCACACGTGAGCCGGACTAGGCTTCACGATCAAAACAACAACTGGGGATCGTTGAGAGAAGAGAAGAGAGAGTGATCGCTGCTCCTGCTCCGAGTGCTGCCACTCGCCACATTATATATGTTTCATCAACCAATGAGATTCCACGCCTCGATGACGTCACCACACTAACTTCTACTTCGACCATCACTCATTTGTTTATTCCACTGCCGCGAATATTCGTACTCCTCTCCATAGCACGTGCGGTCAACAAGTGGAATTAATTCGAATCAATCAGGTGACAACTCAACTCTTTCTGAATCGACACATCGGGACATGCAATCTTCGATGGTTTCAGTAAACAATCGCCATTAATTATGGCGTGGGGGAATCGTCGATTGAAGTGTTAGCACCAACTAGTTGACAAGTTCTACTTTTACCAGACTGGGCTTAAAGTAGGTACACTTAACTTAAAATTATTTTCTTTAAATTATCGGCTGTGGACCGAGAATAAAAATAAAATAATATTTATGCCAACACTGCCCATGTATTGGTTTAAAGGCTAAAAGCAATAAAGTGTTTTTTACCCGTCAACACTGCAGCGAAAATCCAGTCTTGAGATCAAGGAAAAATCAGATGTTTGAAAATGCATGGTGATAGAGAAATGGTCCAAATAGCCATTGCCTCTGTTCCGAATTACTTGTGTTTCTTACTTAAATATAAATGCTTGGGTATACATTTTTGTACAAAGGTACTTCGGTTAATATATTTTCTGAGATACAAAAACAAAAAAAATTGTCTGCTTAGACAAAAACCAGTAAACATGGAAACCCGTCAATGCGAAATTCGGTTAACATGAAATATTTTGGCGTCCCCTTCAAGTTCGTGTTAACAAGGTTTGACCGTATGACATTTGTTCTTCATTTTATGTTTCTTCTCAATAAGTAAATAATGCACCTTTTGCACAAAATAATTAAATACGGCAAGAAAATATTATATTTTTGAATGTTTTTAAGGAAATTCTAATACCTGTACCAATACCAGTATTGCAAGCCCTAGTTACTACCCATGAAATATAAGCAATTGAAAGAATAGTCAGAAAACTTTGTGACTGGCAGGGTGAAATTACTACACTTGATCTTCATGTTGTCATGTTTGTTTGATTTGCTATTTAAGCTGTCTGCTGTTCACTCCCCTTGATTTTACCGAATATCTTTACATCCAAAAGCTCACTATTTCGCATTGAAAAAAGGACTCCTTGAAAACACACCTCTGAAACACATGTACGCATTTATCTGCAACTTTGTGCGATAAAACATTGTTTTTATCTTCTTTTATTGTTTTAACTAGTTTACGTAACGCGCAAACTTCTCTGAGTCTCAGATAGTAAATCCTGGCAATATTTTTCTGTAAACCCCCCTTCAAGAATCAGATTTCTTCTACCCCAAGATATGCACCATGCTCAATTCAGGTCACAAACACATTGCACTGTTTTATAAAATATGGAGGTTTAATTGCCAATTCACCATTACTTCAGCAGAAGAAAAAGGGATTAAAAGATATGTATATTTACTGCTTGTGTGTATTTAAAAGCTTGAGTGACAGCCTCTATAACTCAAAATGCACCATATGAATTCTATATTTCAGAAAGTACAAAAAAATTGACAATGATGTCGGCAAAATGGCATAAGATAAATCAGCCGTTTGGTATTTATCAACGAAATTGTGACCTCAGCTCTTTTTGACAATCAAGTGCCACACTGTATTAAAAACATTTTAACACAATTATATGCAGTCATTGCTGTAGTTACAAATATGTGCATTCCCCTAAACCCCAAGGTGACTTCCCCAAACATTTCTTTTCATCTACCAGCACTAAATAACCCTAATCACATGAAGCTTTTCTACCCCAGAAAAAACCTGCTTTAAACCACATTGCAGTTATTTTCCAGGTAAAGGTAGATCTTTCTTCATCCTGCTTTACCCAGAATGTACTGCGCGGAACGAGTGCTAGGTATTACCGACGAGTAATACCTAGCACTCGTAGATAGGTATGAGAGCACTTGCTAGGTATAGCCGCTAAGAATGCTGGACAAAACCGTTTTCTCGGGTGCTATGTCCTACACATGTGAAGGGTGAATTTTCCAACTGATTTTTCTGGAGATGGAGCAAGGATATGGGAGATAAAGCTTGATCGCAGAGAGATGACAGGTGACCTTGCAACGGAAACACCGTTTATATCATTTGCAGAGGCAGCAATTGGGACTGAAAAGTGTGTGTGTAGGAAGGGGGGGGGGGGGGGCAAAAGAAAAAACGACAACTAAAAGCCGAATTTTGGCGGCAGCAAAAAAAAATTAAAGAAAAAAAAAGAAAAAATACAAAATTTTGCTAAGGATGGTTTTTAGAGCATATGAGTGGTAATTGATGCAAACTTTACAGTTTTACTCACATATTAAGATTTTGATGAATTATGTACACAATAACTTTCCATAAAGAAACACTTAGACATGAATTGAATTGGTCATTTTAAAAAGGGGTCAACTCATTTTTTTAAACTCACTTTATGGCGATTTCCCACCCCATTAACTTCAACACATTAGTTTCATGTGAAAACGACTCAAATCTATTTTTCCGAGGTAGTTTGGTGTAAGACTCCCCACCAGTGTACATTTTGAAAAAGAGTCATCTTTAGGAGATGACCCCTTTTCATAATGAGCTCCTCCATGTTTTCGCACACCTCAACAACGTGAAGATTTTATCGTATCCTCCTCAAATTCTAAAAAGTTCAATGTAAAGTATGTGACACATCAGGATGTAGCAGATTTTAAAAATTGGTGGCCAGATTTTAAAAAGAAAGATCAGTGAAGTAGAAGTTACTGAAAAGGGGTTTCCAAGGAGCAAAAGTTTTTTTTTTTTTTTTTGCTGTAAACCACTTTTACGAGTTTGTGTTTACAAATCTTGAACCTGGTGTTGCAAGGGCAACACCATTCATTGATTTCTTAGTAGAAGAAATGTTTTGCCTTTTAAAAAATACAGAAATGCCAAAGCTTTTTATCTTAGACCCAGCAAACAATCCCGCTCATCAGGAGAAAATTCTAATAAATGAAAAAAAAAGGATTTAAAAAAATTATATCAAAATATATCAGATGCTCATAAAAATATCTAGCAGAAAAAGTACGATTGGCCCGCTACATCAATCGAAGAAGCAGCTGAAGAATTTTGGTTAGATTTTTTTTTGTCATTTAAATTCCTCTTTTCATTTTTCACTTTAAAATTCAATATTTTGTAAGAATAAACAATGATTAACAATTTCCAGGCTCATTTGTTTTGAAAAACCTAAGTTCATTTTGAAAACGGGTCATCTCCCGTTAAAAAATGTTTTTACACAATTATTAAAGGAAAATTTCGGGATCGTGTCAATTTCAAATAAGTTTCATCACATCTTAAAAGAAAAATTAAATGAAATTTAAAAAATAGGGTGAATATACGTTTTTTCTTTCCCTTGAAAATTTTGAAAAAATGGAGTTGACCTCTTTTCAAAATGACCAATTCAATCAGACTTTCATTATTTACACCAAAGTATTTTGAGAAGTCACAAAAATTTGGTAATAATTTCATTAAGCAAGTATGGCTTGTTTTAGGTAAACTGATTTACTAATATCTAAACCACCAATATATAAACTATAAGTTACTGCTCGTGCTACATAATATTTCTTAAACAGATATACAAAGTAAAACAAATAATTATGATCTGAAACTTTTGCTTTTTTAAAAATCTCTAGTTTTTTTTCTCCTAAGTTGGAAAATAAAATAAATAATTGAACCATAGAAAGTGCCTGCCCACCCCCCCCTAATCAATGCCACCAATCATTTGTAATTGGTAAAATCAGCAAGAAAGCGCCAAGTAGTGAGAGGCGCACTCTCGCTAATCCTATCTATTACAAAATAACAACCTATTACAAATGATAGAAATTAAGTTTTTGCTTCAAGGCCATCTGCCATCTCTTTATGGTCAAGCTGTAAAAGTCTCACGTTAAAGCAGCTAATATAACACAGTTAAGGAAGTAAAAGCATGTAGAGATACCTGCATGGCTCTTGCAAGATCACTAGCATACACATGACTGTACTGCTGGTACTGTAAATGTACACCCAAAAGTTCAGCCTGTTTGAGTCCTGCTTGGGATAATGGAACATCTAATTGACCTGAAAACCAGTTTGAAGAAATCATTTTTGATTCTAAGTAAGAAAATTGTACTACAGTCAAACCCCTCTATAGCGAACCCGGGATATAGCGATCTCCCGGTTGTAGCGAACCTTTTAATTGGTCCGAACTGAAGCCCTATGTCATTAATACAATTCCATATGCTTATAACGATCCAGAAACACGAAAAAATCGGATATAACGATCCTAAAATGTCTGATTTTTCAAGTTCTTCTTTGCACATGCCCCAATGAAATTCATTAGCGATTGTTCTCTCAGCAAACTCCATCTTCTACAATTCTCAACCCTTTTTCTAGGAAATCTCTAGTCCAAACCACATTCCTCATTTATTGTTCCTTGCAAGAGAAGCTGCTTCTTCAGGGGGGGGGGGGGGCGAGCCGGTTTTCAAGCTCCCTCAATTTTCTCAACTGGTTTTAGTCAGAGGACGAGATTATTGGTCACTCGTGCGTTTGCTCTGATTTTTAGTTTAATTTCCACTGCGGATAATCGTGTGAACTAGGTAGAAATCATCATGGCCAGGCGAAATAAAGGCAAAGCATTTTCTGTTGAAGAAAATGTGCAATTAATTCGCAAATTAGAAAGTGGCGAAACCTAATCCTCACTTTGCAAAAAATTTTCGCTCTCAAAATCTACTGTAGCCACTATTTGGCAGAACCGTGATGCAATTGTTTCTGCCTATGAAACAAACATAAACGGCTGTAAAAAAAATGCGAAAAGCAGTAAGGGAAAATGTAGACGAAGCGTTATTTAAGTGGTTCACTCTGCAGAGGAACGGAAATGTACCGATAACGGGAGCCATTCTGCAGGCAAAGGCAAATGAATTTGCCGAACATTTTAATGAAAAAGGGTTTGTCTGTTCTAACGGGTGGTTGGATAGAATCAAGAAACGGCACAACATAACGAGTGGAAAATTTGTGGGTGAAGTTGCAAGTGTGTGCTCTTCTGATGTGAAGGATTGGATGCAAAATGTGTGGCCGGACATCATTCGAGATTACGACGAAGAGGATATTTTTAACGCTGACGAAGCGGGCTTATTTTATAAGCTGACTCCAAATCAAACATTGAAGTTAAAAGGTGAAAAATGTGTCGGCGGAAAACACTCCAACACACGGATAACCACTTATTTGTGCTAACATGACTGGCTCTGAAAAACGAAAGTTGATGGTTATTGGAAAATCGAATAAACCCAGGTGCTTTAAGAATGTGAAGAAACTCTCTCTAGTTTATAAATCAAACAAAAAATCTTGGGTCCATTTCTGCTGCAAAAGCAGCTGTAAATATTTTGAACAATTTTTTTGCGACTGAAAACATTGACAAACATATTGTGGATTCTTTTGCAGTAGTTGAGAAAAAAATTGATATGTATATAAAATTCAAAAGTTTTCAACCGAAAATAACGTCTTTCTTCCATGCTACTGATAAATAAAAAAAAAGTAAAATTTTAATTTGCTTATTATTGAATAAAATATAGTTACTAGTTATTTCTAAAACTTAATTTTATTACCCTAACTACTAATTAAGTCATTGTGCAATTATGATGATTATTATTGTAAAATATTACTGAATTTTGACTATTTTTTGGAATATCGGATGTAGCGAACCCCCGGTTATAGCGATCTCTCAAGTCGGTCCGTTGAGGGGTTCATTATAGCGGGGTTTGACTGTAATACCATGCTGAACTAATACATTCTTGAAACATTTAATTTTATAATTGGTTTGGGCATTATAAGAAACATGTTTAGCACATTATTTGTTACTAGCTTATAATCATTTCATTAAAATATAAATTTATTGTAGAGCACTTCAAAATTTTATTTCTCAAAGATAACACTTCCAAGGTATTTGCTACATCTTTTCATTTTGTACAGCAATATCTACCATGTGTATTAAAAATAAATAACTTCCATGTTTGAGGTTTAAGATTTAAATTCATATAGCCTTAAGTCTTTTTTCTTTTAAATGAGCCTTGAAGTTCACAAAATTCCATGTCAATTCATCCAGGGGTGGACACCCGAGGTTCTCAGATCTTGAAACTTCGTGAGGCTGTTCTATACATGGATATAAGAATAACAAAATTTTTATCTTAAGATGGCTATTACTTTTTGAATGGCAGCACTTTAAAATTTTCCCAAAAACTTGTCCCGTTTTGCAAAAATCGCAAAATCCAGCAACTGTACATACAGTTTTCACTATAAAAGATTTATTTTTCGAGATAGAGAGTAATTTTTTTTTTTTTTTTTGTATTTTGATTGGTATTGTACTGTGAAGTCATATATAATTAGATTTAATGTTTAAATCAGTTTAAATAACTAAAAAAATCTTTAAACAGCAAAATTTAGTTTCATTTCGGACATTGACTTGTGCTCAGAAAGTGCTAAATAGCATTTTTAGCCCTCCAAAACTTCCAAAATCCAATATATTCTCGGAAACTAGATTAAAAGTGGTACAAACTTATGCAATAAAATTGGTTCGGTTTGGAGTTTTATTCAAGTTAGTGATGATCAAAATATACTTTTGAAACGCACAAAAACCTACCAAAGGATTTTCTACTCTCTACTAGATTAAAAATAAAATAAATAAAATCAGGCACTCAGCACCATCAATGCATGTTAATTAGATAAATCACAATGAAAAAAAAAATTAATATATCAGCTTTTCTTTATACTTATTTAGAACGAATGCTGAAGTTGGAGAACTCTCAACTTTTGAGGTTGGGTTCTTCTATCACTCATCAGATAAACAGAGAAATATCGGTTTTTAAGGGGGAAGTGGATGCATTTATTAGCTCTTAGAGCAGTCAGCTTCATCTTCACAAGTTTTAATCATGTTATAAATTAAATTCTTACAATTTTTTCACAACGGTTTTTGTTAGTCCCAACTACTTTGTTTTTTTTCTAAGAAATTTATTGTCATAAAACCAACTTACAAGTTTCAGAACCATACTTTATCTTATAGATTAAGAACATTTTCTCCCTCTACTGTACTCAGTCACTTGGTTTTGTCTTCACTGGTTGCTTGACAATTGTCCACGTGAAGGTTGGGTAGACTAAAGCTGAATCTTGATTACTGTCTGCTTGTGTGACCATTGTTTTCTTCTATTATCTTTTTTTTTTTTTTGAACAAAAGTTTTCTGTAGTTACAACACAAAATGTGACTGGGTGTCAAATTCATGTATTTGTTTTTTTAATACACTTGAACCTCCAATGGGAAATTTATTTCATCTATGATGGTTTACCAAAACTTTATTTTTTTCTGCCAAGCAGAAAATGTTACTTTTAAAGTTAACATCATCAGTAAGAAGTCTAATTTTTAAATTGCTAATAAATTAGAAAGTGATTAAAGGTGAAAATAAAATTATTTTAATAAGTGATTATTTTGTATTCTATGCATTAATGTTTAAAGTTGAAAAACAAAATATGCTGTCGATTGTATTGTTAATAAAACTATAAAGGTTAAAGTTTACAAAATTTCGCCTTTTTTATTTGTCTTTGCATTTTCTGACTTGTATGACATTTATTGAATATTTTTTATTGTTACTATGGAGGAGAGGAGATTTGTAACATTTAAAGGGGTATGCCATCAACCTGGTGGGGGAGGGGGTATCAAGCAATTCTTTGGGAAGCAATGTTTGATTTTGACATGCTTTTAAATAAGGTTTTTACTCATACATGATAGAACTAGAGGAAATTCAAAAAACAAAGGATCTTTTAGAAAAATCTTTAAAATTATTTTAATCTTCAAAGTAGATCAAAATTTCGTACACCGAAAAAAAATTGGTAATACAAGAAAATTCTAGGAAAAAAAACATGTTTAATTCATTCAAAATTGCTTCACAAAGCAAAAGTAGTTCATTTTTACATTTATTCTATAATTGGAGGATATAAAAAGAAATTGGGAATCAAAAGCTAAGAAATGCGTTTTTTTAAAAATAATTGACATTTTTTTCAATTTACCGAGCTTAAATGATATAAGAATTGTGATTAATACAGTAATCAATTCCTGGGTACGAATACTCAAACACCATTTACTCGTATAGTAAAATACCAAAGATGATTACTGTAAAGTGGATGAGGTTAGCCTCCCAATTTTCTTAAAAATACATAAAACAGTTTGCTGAATTATTACGAATCAAGAAATGTATTATGAGCAAAATTTAAGGCTTTTATGATTGGAAAGAGGCAGACAGGCCCGCTCACATGGACTAAGTGGCATTAAAATCCTGATGGTGAAAAAGGGATAAGCTGTTCGAATAAGAAAGTCGGTTTTTCTGCCTAAATACTCTCAAACTAGGTAGATTCATTTGTTCCACTGTCCTTGGGATTAGCCAAACTTTAAGTAAAGATAATTTTAAGGTAGGAGAAAAAATTTAATGCTATTTATAGACAGAAAAGTAGTTTGTAATTAGATACAGTCAAACCCCGCTATAACGAACCCACAGTAGACTGGCTTAGGATATCGCTATAATCGAGGATTCGCTACATCCGATTTTTCGAAAGTAAGACCACACTTGCTAAGAAACTTCTGTAATGAATAACTTGATCACACATTTCTTTTTGTGAAAAGGATAACAAATAAATTTTTAATGTTAACTATGGTAGTCAGTAATTAAACTACTGAAATGTATCTTTCTTTTATTGATAATATGAGAAGGAAAATGTTATTTTTGGTTGCAAGCTTTCATATGCTTTCGTCAGTTTTAATGGCAACTTTTGTAAACAAATCTACAACTTGTATATCTAATTTCTGTAGTCAAGTTTTCTCAAAACACTGAGAGCTGCCTTAGAATTACAATTCTGCCAGATTGTGACTCACTACAGTAAATTTAGAAAAGAAAAATTTGAAAATAGACTTTTGCAGCTTTCCCATTTTTAGATGAAATTTAACTTAATCCAATAGATTTTTTTAAAAAAATTTCTTTATTTAACTATGATCAGTGTGAAGTTCACAATACAACAGAGTTCGTACTCAGTTTCAGAAATAAAATGAAGGAGTTTTGAAGGAGTAAAATGAGATTTTGAAGGAGTACTAATGGAGAGTCATTAAATGATGTCACACTTTTTTTTCAATATATTTGACCATCAGCACCCTTTATCACAAAGTGTCACACTTCACCCCAAACTTCTCCTCTTGTCACGTTATATTTTTTACAAACATATTGGTACACTAACTGTGTGATGTCACTTTTATCACCCTCTCTCTTCCCCTTGTCACAATTTCATGAGCCTGTCTCCTCCTCAAAGCATGACATCACTTGTGGATGACCCTTTCTACAATATCATAACTGCAATTAACTAAACAATTGTTTTTTTTTAACACAATCACTTAATGTAGTACATTTACTTATGTAGTTTTAAATATTTAAATAATAATTAGACAACTTGACTTTTGCTGCTGAGAGTGTGGTGGAGAAAAAACAATAATCATAAAACTTGAAAAAATAGCCAAGCACCATTTAAGCATGTTTTACTTCACTTATGAAATGTCTTAGTCTTCTAATAAAAATTTCACCTTCAACTTTTATGAATTAAGTATGATCAATATGTAAATCGAAAAAAAAAAATGCACAAAATTACTACATTAAAATCGCCTTAGTGACGAAGTTAGTTGTCAATCGAAGTATTTTAACTTTTTGTTATACAGGAAGATTATGTAGTTTTGAAATAAAAAAGAAGGAGTTTTGAGGGAGTTAAAACCGAAATGAAGAAGTCTGAAGAGCCCTTCAAAAATTTTTTATAAATGAAGGAGTATTGGAGGAGTTTTGAAAGAGCGTACGAACCCTGTACAATATTATCAGAGGAACAATAGGCGAGAAGTGTGGTTTGAACCGGAGTATTCTGGTGAAAAGGGGGAATGAAGATGGTCTATTGCAGAAGATGGTGTTTGCCTATGGGAAATTTGGTAAGGAACATAACTGGGACAAATGCAATGAAAAACTGAAAATTTCAGAAATTTTTGGATCGTTATAGCGTCTACAGTATCTAAGGTTCATTACAAGCATTTCAAAATACATTTAAAACATAGATCTGCAGTTGGGACTAATTAAAAGGTTCAATACACTCGTGGGATAGTTATATCGCAGGTTCGCTATAGCGAGGTTCGACTGTAGTAGTAAAATTCAGGAGTTTAAGAGTCCTTGTTTTCTTTTCTTAAAATTGGAGTTTGTAAAGAGCAGACAAACCCTAGTGTGATCAAACACTGAGGAAACTGAGTTAAACAAGATGTTACTAACCATTTATATATTCCTAGAATTCCTTTTGTCAGCAAGTGAGATTTTAATAAAATATCGAATGTCAAGCTGTAACAAAGAGGGTGTTACAGCTTTGTTCCTTCTGTTACACATGACCTCTCTGTTACGGCTATATTTCTTCTAATTAGTAGAAATTTTTCAAAACTAATACAAAATAAGATAACACTATTAAATTTTACTTGTGCATCTTTTATTTTGAAACTCTTTAATATTTGCATACAGTAAATTTATTTAAAAAAATTTAACAGAAGGGAGAAATTAATTTCTGGAAAGCTTTTTAATTTAAAAAAATAAAATTATTCGTTGGATAAAGAAAATCACTGCACACATATACTCAGAAAGAATGAATCTTCATGCATAAAACTATATGAAAAATCACTAAAGTTTTAAGTTATTGCTGTTTTAAAAAGCAACAGGGTGGCGACAGGAACTGTGAAAAAAAGTTCCCTGCCTTTCCCTGATTTCCCAGATTAAGTTCATCGAATTTCCCTGATTTACGTTACCAATGATAATGGTTTTCTTTCTTTGCTCTACTTGAAATCCATTGTATGTTTGTATAAAATGCAGTATTTTAAAGGTTTTAAGTTGTGTAAAGTTGTTGAACTAAAGATATATTTAAAAAATGTGCTACTTTTTTAATAAAATGGTTAAAAAACATATCAAGTCTATTTTTTTTGGGGGGGGGGGGAAACCTACAAAACAGTATATTAAATTTTTCTACATGGAAAGATTATAGAAAATTATTTAAAAAAAACTTTACTTCCAGAAACCACTCAGCATAAGAATTTTAAGAAACTATTAAAATTACTCTTAAAAACATGTGTATTTATGATAGAAGTAAAGAGTAATTGAAATTATTTTGAACTAAGTTTTCAAACAGTATAATAATTGTTGCAAGAATAACAAGTAATAGTGAAAGAATAGAAGTAATGTAGTTATTCTTATATAACTAATTGAAATATTTATGCAAAACAGATGAAACCATTTGACATCCATTCATAGGGAGTTTTTCTCTAATCAAGAACATAGGTTTTAATGAATGAATACACAGCATTTTAACGATAAAAAAATAAAGATACTTAAGTAAGTTAACTATTTTAAATGATTTCAGTATGTAACGAAAAAAATCTTAGATTGCTTTTGTAACAAATAATTTTGAAATGCAAGGAAAAAAAAAAAAGAAAAGAATAAAAAAGGAATTAGTTAATTTCAAAATATATAAAAGAATACAACTCGGTTATAAAATTAAAGAATCACTTAAGTCTGAAGAAAAGAAAACATTTATAATCTGCGGTGACAACAAATAGTATAACGGCAAAGAGCAAAGTTTTTTTATTGAAAGTTCAATTTTAGCAATTAAATTAAAAATGCGAAGTAATAACATTTAAGCTTTTATAGTATTAATTCAAAAACCAAAGATTTCTTCTTGAAATTGTGATTACAGTATGCTAATTACTTCGAGAAAATGAAATAAAGGCAAAGGAGCTAAGACATTAATGAAGGCTTCCTCTTTGCCTGTATGGTTGTTTATTTTACGTAGCATTGAAAGCGTAAAAGGAAATTTCAAGCTAGGTAAAATAAACAACCTAACAGACACAGAAGCAATTTTTGGAAGTTCATCCTGTGGTTAATAAGTAAGATTCAATATTTTGACGTTGAGGAAAAAAGATGCACAAATATGCGGCAGTGTATAATTGCACCTCATTAATTTTCCTTTTTATTTTTGAACAGATAATTGGCGAAAAATGCGTAAGGAATTAGAGTACTTAATTTTGTAAAGCAAACAATTTTTTTCCTTCATAAAATATAAAAAAAAACCCTGATTTTTTGTTATTTTTTCAAAATTCCCTGATTAATAAAGTTCCCTGACTTTTCTCTCATCTCCCTGATCTGTCGCCACCCTGCAAAATTTTTAAAGAGAAAAATCAGAAATGTCTCTTATTCACCTCAAATTTTAAACATATGCATGTCTGTCAAAAACAGTCATTCAATCTGGAAAATTCAATAAATTTCCTTCAAAATAATATCAAACACAATGACATTGTTTTAAGCTCAAGAAACCATGTTGTGGTTTCATTTGGCGTAAAATGACAAATTACTTGCAAAACATAGGCTAAAAATCTTAAGAATGAAATGGAAAACTGAGGCACAGACTACCTGTGCCTTAATTTTCAGTGCTAGAGCAATTGTGTTAGACCTCTCAGCCGCTTGGGATCCTAATATGGATTTAGGTGCTTTTTTAAACTTTTGTTTTTCTGTTTCACTTTGGGTTGCATTTATCAACTTTAAATTTGACCGATTCATGCGGAAAGAGGGTAGAAAAAAAACTCTCCGATTCAGAAAGTCTGCAGACTTGCTCAAAAATTTGGGATGGGCGTCGCAGTGTTATGTGACTAACCGACCCCTTATTTCTTAAACACTAATAAGTCCTCTTTCTTTCGTTTAACTGTTTTGAGATTTGGCAAGTTATATTCAGACGTTATAACATATTAACTGGTTTATTCCTCAGCAAAAGAAGCCAGTTTATGTAATGGTGTGATATTGATTGAAACTTCTGTTTGTGGGTTGTGGTGTCTAACAGGAAAAGTGTCCAGATTGTTAACCATGGAAATTTTCACTGATTTCTGGAAAACAAAATTAACACAGTTTTTAAACAGGTTAACAAATGTAGGGGGGGGGGGGGTAAAGGTGAAGACTTACCTCTTTTGAAGTTAAGAAATGGGAAATTTATTTTGAAAATTTAAGATTTTGAAAATTTTAAGTACACAAAAATAGCACAATGTATTGAATAATAAATCTTTTACTGAAACATTATTTTATTTTTTGCAGCAAATTTGTACCTTTTGAAAAAGTGGAAATTTCACTTTTTTTTCCTGCAGCAAAGTGAAATATATAAAATTTTAATAATGAAATATTATTTTCTGCTCTATTATTAAAAATATATTTGCAAACTTGCCAACCTTCGAAGAAGAAAAAACAGGAGATTCCACTAGAAGTATATAGGTGATTCACCAGCGACATATCTTCACAACAGAACTATTAAATTATGCTTTTAAATAACATGAATACTAAATTTAAAGTGAAATGGGGATTTTTTGCTGATAAACTAATTGGTAGCAGATAGAAAAACATACTGCAAATGAAAAAATAAATAGTAAGGAGTGAATTTGCTTTAAGTTTTGTATATTCCTCAGTCTCAACCAAAAAAGTAGCTACAAAAATTTAATTACAAAAATCCGAAAAAAAAATCAATATATAATGAAAATAAAATATAAAATGAGTGGGTAAAGGGCAGCACATGTTAAAATAACTTCAAACCTTCAAAATAATTGAAGTATTTTCAAGATGCGAAAGGATTGAAATCTGCTGCAATTTTCGGCAAAGCACGCGCTTCGTTGAACACGCAATGTAAGACGCAATGTAGCTTCCAAAAAATTGTTTACTAAATGAGATATTAATTGGAAAAATTCTTATTCCCTGACATTGATCGACTAGAAAAGGGCGCCATCTATTGAGAAGAAAGTGAAACTTTTTGATAATTGACTGAAAAAACTGCAAAAACGGGAGAAAATAGTAAAAAACGGGAGATGGAAGCAAAAAACGGGAGTCTCCCATTAAAAACAGTAGCGTTGGCAAGTATGTATTTGACCAAATGAATGAGTAAAGCCGCGACTCCACATCACCGGAAAGTCGTCGGAAACGGACAACGGAAACAGAAAAACCTTCCCACTTCCGGTTGTTTCCTTTTCCGAGCGGCAGAAACAAGACGGAATCGAGAGTTGAAACATTTTTAACTTTTTCTGTTTCTGGCAACGGAATCCGCTTCGCAACAGCCTATAGGAACTCTTCACATTGTCAACAACGTTTTTCTTCAGAAATATCGACGGCTAGTGGATCCATGAAGATATATTTAGAAGTATTTTTAGAAGAGGTCAGGAAATATCCTTGCCTCTTCGATAAAAAAAAAAAAAAAGGAAAGATTATAAAGATGTCCAAATGAAGAAGAGTTTGTGGCCTGTCATCGGCTCCAAATTCAATTTGAGTGGTAAGTTTATTCGCTTTATTTGAATGGTATGAACTATGCATTTGCAATCAACAATCAACTGCAACAAATTAAATTTTTGCAGGTCCTGTAGCAGAAACAAAATGGACAGTTCAAAGGGACCGGTTTACTAAAGAAAAAAGAAAAGTCAGGGACAAGTTTGGGTACAGGAAAGGGAACCTTGAAGTCTATGTTCCCAAATGGTTCCTGTACCAACAAATGGAATCTATTCTGAATGTGTGTTCATCAGAAAATACAAGAATAGTTATTTTATGCAGGATTTGGAAATATATCTTTCATTCCTTTATTTAGCCTAATAAATACATTGATAGCTTTTTTTTTTCTGCATATAAAATTAAATTTTGTTTCACTTATCTAAATTTTTAATCAACTTTGATCTCTAATTTTCGAATTTAACGATTTAAAAATTGAAAGTTACTATTACAGGGTGCTGGATCTAGGGGAGAGCAAGCGATGCAGCAAACGCACCCTATTTTTTGTGTTGGAGGTTTTTATTCTCGTTAAAATTTGATACTAAATCCTGTTGGGAAATGTGTAAGTGCAGTGGTTTCAATGTTTTGGCCCACCTTGTAAAAATTATGTATTCAGTACTTCCACTCCGTTTGATTATCTCTACCTAAAATGTTGCTAATTTCGAAAGGTTAATTTGTATAACGCAGGCCAATCATTTAAGGGCACTTGAGAAGATAATTGTCCCTAAATGACGGGCTTTGTAAAGTCAATGCATCTATATGAGTGGATATGGTTTTTGTTTATCCAAGAGCAGAGCTGTTACATTAAGAAAATGTAAACTCATCATTGCAAAATCTTTTTTCTTTCTTCGATCCATCTTTCCCACTAAATACACAAAATTAAAGTGAATGTCTGGAATCCTTCACCAGATGGCGCTCCAAGATTCCGCGTAAGAATTTCCGGCCAGTTGAACGGAAATACAACGGAACGGAAAATCGTACGTTTTCCGTTTCAGTTTCCGTTTTCGTTTTTCCGGTGATGTGGAGTCGCGGCTTAAGTAAAAGAATAAATGAGTAGATAATAAAACAATTTAATAAATAAATTAATGAATTATTATATGGGACAAAAATGAGTGAATGAATAAGAAAATAAGGCTCTGATGCTGTGAACATGAAACCTGTAACATCTATTAGATCAAAAACATTTGGGGTCATTCCATGTCAAATCAACCAAAAAAAAAAAAAATATTTTCAAATTTACCATCTCAGATTTTCATGAAAATTTCAGGGATTATACTGTTTGACATTCTAAATTCAGATCTACTTTTTAAAAAAATTAATCTCTTTTGGTTATTGAGTTATTAATCTTTTAAATCTGTAAAAAAACACGTTTTTTTACTCATCTGTTGCGCTTAAAAATGCTACAATTTTAGTTGTATGGGGTCAATACAGTTGGTTAATAGCTCATTTTAAAAAGAATTGCATGAGCTTTAATTTGACATGCAACTTGCATTTTTAAATTTTTAAACTTTAAATTTTTTTAAGTAAGTGTCCTTTAAAAATTTTGAAAAAAAAATACACGTTTTTTAATAAGTTTTACTTGATTTATCCTAAAAATTTCAGAGTGGGGACATGATGGGATCAGCAGTTATAGCAAACAATGCAATGGTGCTACTTAGCATTTTTGTTTAAAAATTAAAAAAACAATAAATAAATAAAAAATACTTTTTTAAATGCACAAAACTATTTTCAACAATTTAAATTTATTTCAAAATTTACATGTTTTAGTGTTTTTTAATAATATTATAAACATTTTGTAGTAAAACTATGAATAGTTCAATTAATTAAAAAACCTTTACATTTCAAAAAAATCTTAAATTTTGGTTATCTTTTATTCCTTTGAAGTTCAGTAAACAGAACTAGCACAGAAACTTCGAGGATGTAATTTTGAAATGTATAAACACAAAGTAGAATTCGATACATAAAAATACCTTGTGGCAGATAAGTCTCATCTCCTCAGTTTGGAAAGTAGCTTTTTACTCGCCTTTGAACTTTCAGATTCTGAGAGATTGTAAACCCTTCCAGTTTGTGTTGCAGGGTCAACTTAGGTTAGTATTTCTGTTTTATTTACAACCAATACATCAGGAATATGAGGGTACTTAAAGGATGGAGAAGGTCCATGAGGCTGTAAAAAACTTACTTTAACCTCCTCATTTTCAATTCCTAAAACACAACCTAGCCACTATTCATTATTATATACACATGTTACAAAACCAACTATATCATTCAAGTCCAAATCATCAGCATCATCATGTTTGCTTACTATCTCTTCTTTTGTGTGGTGTGAAAAGGAATAATATTTAACAAAAACTGCTTTTGTTTTTTCGTCTGTAATTGTGGAACTGTTGAGTTCTTTTCACTGTTATGGCTTCTTCAAACCTTGTTTTCAGAAATGCTAATTCTTTTTCGTAATCTTTTTCTGTTAAATATATGAAATTGATATTTTTAATATTGTCTTTAGACCATTCATATAATTGACGGGGGGGGGGGGGGGGGGCATAATCTGTTCATTATAGACCATACGAAGACTTGCTTGTGTAGCTAATCGCTTAACTGAGCCGCCTATATCATCACAAGCATTTTCCCCAAGGTATGATGCAAAAAAATTCCATTCTGCTTCAATAGAAAAATCTGCAGTATGGTGACAGAGGTTTACGAAATTCTATTTATTTTTGTACTGGGATGTAGCTCCATCTGAGAAATAATGAATTTTGTCTACTCTTTGCAGCAATTTTTGCTTTAAGTATGCTATCATAAGCCTCCGGAACAAATGCACAGCAACTGTATCATGGCACATGCAATCAGAGATAATAACTAAATTCAGGTGCTGTATTATGGCATTTTCCATGTAGTATACAACAAAAGGATGTATCGTTGATTGTGGATTGTTCCAGTGGAATCCTTGTGCAGCATCTTGTAGAATGAAAGAGTAGTTCTCAGCAAAATCACATAATACAATACATTGATTTTCAACCAGATTTTTTTCATATATCTAATTGCAGATTGTTTGCTAGCAATAAAAGAATGTTTCAGCAGTTTGGGTAAGCTATCAAACAAACAATTTAAGAAATCATCAGTTTGTTTTGTTATTGCTTCAAGGTGCAGTCCTATTATTTGCATCCACTGCTTGTATGTTACAGTATCAATGCTGTTTTACTCAAACAAATCTTCAAAAAGATATTTCAAATTATTAGTATCTGGACAGTTGTTACATTGACGGAAAGAACACTTGTCTGTAGGAATTTCGCAAATCATTAAACTAAGTAAGTCTTTATAAGTTTTGATTGGTTTGTCTCTGTTAATCAATTCTGGTAACTTACACTGAGCCATCATCAATTTTGCATTCTGGTGAATAGCGCATACACAAACTGAATGTGTTCCAGCTGATCCAGCAAAAACACAATTTTTCAGACGAAGTTCACATAATTTGGAGAAGCCTATTTTTTTTATCAGGATAATGTTCTTTGAATAGAACATAAGATTCTCTTAAGGTATTTAAAATTAAAAACTTTTGGAGATGAATTGCTCTTCCATCCACTTTAATAGAAACAAAGTCTTTCTTACCAAGCATCTGACGACCGATTCATCACATTCATAAAATTGTTTCACTAAATTCGCTGTCTCTGGGCTTAATGCCTTTCCGGGTTTTAGATCAGGTGCAGACATTATTCCTTTGTCTTTCATGAGTTTTTTTTAGCTTTTCCAGCAATGAAATTTGTCACTTTAAATTCGCTTTCTATTTGCTTTAAGGTCCAACTTTCTGGAAGTGTTAAAATTTGCAGTTTTAAGCTTTTGTCAGTTGTACTGGAGAATTTCTCTTTAAGTCGGCTATTTATTTCACTATCATAATCAAACTTTATGAGATCATCTGATTTTTTTAAGCTTAAACCAAATAGTTGAGTTCCTAAAACTTCAGTGATCTTAGTTAATTTTGTCTGGGGGTACTTTTCACTGAGACGAATTTTTTTTTTTTTTTTTTTTTTTTATGGGAGTTTCATCAATTACTCCAAGACTTATTTAAAATTTCAATAGCTTTAGACTATTGAAATTTTAATTTCTTTTTCTGGAGTTGAAATTTCAGTCTCATGATCTGTTTCACTCAGAGCTTCATCTGAACTTTCTTTATAATCTGAGGTAACTAAAGGTAATTTTTGTACAGTTTTGCGGCAAGTATCACATATTTTATAGCCTTCAATTACTTCCTTATGATGCTTTGATACATTTTTACTCACAGTTCTTAAATTTTTCTTGTAATAGTCATGTCCAGGCTTCTTAAATCTATTGCAGCAGTACAAAGAAATAATTTTTGAAATCCCTGCTTCAGTCATGTTTTTTTTTTCTTTAAAGCTTGGTTAAAAAGTCATTATTAGATTCCAATAATCACTCTTGAAAATTTGCACAAAAATATTTTAAAGTAATCAACTTTTATAACTATTAAAATATGAGAACATCTATTGAAAAACAAACAATTAAGCAAAATTTAAAAAAGCACAATTATCAATACATCAAACACAACCTACTTTACTATTTGAAAGCCAGAATAAGAATGAACAGCTTTCTTCACCTATTGGACTTAATGCATCACACACCTGTTTGAACATGTCAGGGAATGTTTCAACACGTGTGTAAACAAGCTGCTGCATGATCTGCCTGTTCTTTAAATGGTTTTAATGCATTTCATTTTTAATTTTTAATTATATTTTAATTTATATCATAATTTTGAAATAAAATGTTGCCAAATTAGAAATTGCTTAATTAAAAAAAATATTATTTTAGAAAAGTAAAAGAAAATAATCTAAAAAAATGTCTAATAAAAAAACATATATTTACAAAAAAAATGTCATTGCATTATTTGCTATAACTGCTGATCCCATCATGTCCCCACTCTGAAATTTTTAGGATGTATTTATTAAAACATATTAAAAAACATATTTTTTTCAAAATTTTTAAAGGACACTAAGTTTAAAAAATTTAAATTCTAAATTTTAAAATTAAAAAAAATTAAAAACTTAAGAGAAATATGCAAGTTGCATGTCAAATTAAAGCTCATGCAATTCTCTTTAAAATGAGCAGTTAACCAACTGCATTGACCCCATAGTACTAAAATTGTAGCATTTTTAAGCACAACAGATGAGTAAAAAAACATGAGTTTTTACACATTTAAAAAAATAATAACTCATTAACCAAAAAAGATAGGTTTTTTTTAAAAGTAGATCTCAATTTAGAATGTCAAACAGTATAATCCCTAAAAGTTTCATGAAAATCTGAGATGGTCATTTTGAGTGATTGGTTGATTTGACATGGAATGACCCTTTGAAGTCCTGTATAAGTTCAAGAATACAGCCGTCCTAAAATGTGGATAAATGTTCTCCTTGACCTAATCCCTAATTTTTAAAAAAATCTGTCACTGGAGTTAATTAAAAAATATTAATTTTGTTTTTCAGAAATTCGAAAATTTCCACGGTTAACACTTTGGTCACTTTTCCTGATGTGCACCCCAATGCACAAACAGAAGTTTCAATCAATATCAAGCCATTACATAAACTGGCTTCTTTTGCAGAGGAATAAACCAGTTAATATGTTATAATATCTAAATATAACTTGCCAAATCTCTTAGCAATTAAACAAAAGAAAAAATAAGTTAAAGAAAATTTACTACAATTCAATGCAAATACAAGTTCAACTGAATGCCCAATCCAAAGTTGCGGGTGTGACATTTACACTAACTAAATTTGTCACCAGCAAAAATATTTTAGGGTATAGGTTTCAATTTCTGTATTTCTCAATAAAGACCACTTGCAGGTACATTGATGCCAATTTGCAAGTTGATTGATATTTTATTTATTTTTCAAAAAATTAATTTCTACCCGTTGCGGGTGTGATATAAAAAGGACATGCATTTTCACGTTGCGATCAAGACATTCAAAACTCTGAGTTATATCGACCCATGGAACTGTTTTTTTTTAATGTTAGACAGCAATACTTAAGTAATTATTCTATAAAAAAATTTAAATACTCTCAATTATTTTCACTGTAAAAAATATTCAAAGTTGCCCTTGCGGGTGTGACTTGTGTGGCCAATAAAATAACAACATACACAAATAGTTATCAAACATTTTATGATTAACACAGTAATAAATAAAAGAAATTGCAAATAACTAAGGAACACTTTTTTACATAAATCTCATTTCGAAATCTAGAATTGATGATTTCAGGGGTGTTAGTTATTCTTATTACAACGTTCTGTTTCTCCCATGATATGTCTGGCTGATTGGGCCAAATGTATACATGTTGTTTTTTTTTTCCAAGTATTCTACTTCTTGTATGTCTTCTCCATCGATTTGCTTGATTTGACCAACAAAATTTTCTTAGTTTTTTTTTTTTTTTTGGGTGGTATTAAAACTAATTCTACAAAATCTCCAATGACATTTATATTACCACGGGAGATCCTTCCGATTAAGGCAGTAATGAAACTATCTTCAGTGCACTTTCTGCAGTTAGTGCCACTTGAATTGTACCTATATCGATCGGTACAACATGGTGTACCGATTGTAAGTTTGGTACAGCTTGTACATGGCCGCAGAGTGCATCAAGCATTTTTACAACATCTTCTGTGATGTCGCTCTCCGCAGAATAAAGTAATCTGATTTTTTTAAGAGCCTTTTCTGCTCAAATGGCAAAATCCGATGCAGAATTGACTGTTGCTCTACGCTGTAGAACAACAAGTGACACCATTTTTTTTGTTACCGCTCCAACACCATCCACGGCTACTTTTCCCATGAGACCTAGCAAAGTATGACCAAGCAATTTTAATGTTGTAGTCTTTATGGCCGTATGACATTAATGGAAGATTGTATCTGTCTATGAATTGCATTACCAAAGGTTTGAGCTCTTCGAAAACTTCCCATCGACTCTGCTTCTACAGCTGGAGATGGTGTGGCAACTTTTGTCGAAGACTTCTTTCTCTCTCTACAATTCCTCTGCCTCTCTTTCTGTTTTTGCCTCTGCGATTTCTCTTCTTTCTTGGCCACAGATGTACTTTTTTAAGTTTTTTCTTAATTTCTCTTCTTGCTTTGTTTCTTTCCCTTTTTTTTTGAAAATATTCCGAATATTTAGCCGAGTTTTCTTTCATCTTTTTACGATGATTTCGGAATCTTTCAGTGCTGTTCATTCTTCTGCAAAAAAAAAAAATGTTTAAAGTGAATAAATATAGCACTACAAGTCCAAAAATATAATGTTGAACATGTTAATTTTTTTTTTTTGAAATTCTTTGAATTTTTTAACCTCAAATGAAATTAAGAACGTTAAGCTTTAATTCATTTGAAACTTTAAATGACAACATTTTATACAAAGTTAATAAATATTTTAATAACAGTTTCATTACTATTCTTATTATTTCATATTTATTTTGAATTTGAAGTAAAAAATAATCTGTCCCTAATATTACATTATTTGTTTTAAAAAGTAAAGGGGAAAAAAAGCCAAATGCTGAAAGCAAAATTATACATTTTTATCCATATTAAAAAAGATAAAATATTGTTTGGTTTTTTAAAGTTTTATTTAAAAAAAATTCTTACTTTATTGAATAGTTGTCTTCATTTTAAATCAAGAAATATAAAAATGTTTCTTAGGAGAACCAATAATATAGAACACCAAACTGAATAAATTCAACTGCACATGCTCTAAAGATACTAATTTTGAATTTACTGGGGTCTAGACAAATAAGTCAAAGGTCAAAGTTTAGGTCAAAGGTAAAACATTGATGCTGTCATCTACATGCTTTCCAGGATTACATTTGTGTTTACTTTAAAAAGATGTTGCGGGTGTGACTAACTAAATGTCATACCCGTAACAGGAACCTGTCACACCCGCAACACTTAATAACTCCTATTAAAACATTAATTTTTTTTCTGTTCGTTATTCAAAGTACTTTAGTAAACTATTTTTGAATACAAAGTTTCAAAACTTTCAGGCAAATGAATTTTTCTTTGGAAATATAAATGTATCTTTTTGTTGCTGGTGTGACACAATAATTAAGAATTATTAAATATGCTTACCTTTTGTAGTGAAGATTTGTAGACATTTCTCTTCAGGAAAAAACTGTTGCTAATGAATGTCAGATTATGTGTGAAACTTTATAGATTTGTAGAATTATTTGTTCAGCTGTATTAGACCATGCAACATAAGAAGTTTTGGTGCAGTCTAGTTCGCACTAATATAGTTCCACTTAAGTAATTAAAATAAGTATGTTAATGGCATAAATGAATTTTTTTTTCAATAAAATATGAAATAGTATAATTTTAACAGTGTGTATGCAAAATTTCAACCATATTGAATGAAATTTGAATTTTCATTCTCATGTCCACGTTTTTTTGGATTGGGCGTGAATGTATTTTAAAATTTTTTGAATGCATTATAAAAATTGCTTACCTTGTATGACATTATCTTTATTGTGAGCAGTTTCACCACTGTAAATATAAAACTTTAGTTAATAAAATATACTTCTAAAATATCTAAACAAATTAGACTAACAGGATTGCCACAGAAGTTCAAGAATGAAATTCCCTGACATTTCCAGGTTTTCCACTCGATTTTAGAAAAAATTCCAGGATAATGAATGTCAACTTATGTATTTTAATATCGATACAATATAATTTTCACTGTAAATAAACCTATTTTATTAACCAAACAATGCTTTAAAACATTACCAATAATTGTTATCAAAATTTGGGTTAAGTTAAGACAAACTTAACATTTAATTACAAATGCTTTGAAAGACCAGATATTTCCAATTAAAACTTTTATTTTTAAATCTCTGCAATTGTGTTATGAAAAAGTTTGTTTCCTTCTCAATGCAAACATTTTATTTTGCTTAAAACTTCGTTAGCACTTTTTTTTTTACGCTTTTCCTTACTTGGCAACTTTTCCTATTGCAAGATATGTGCTAGGGACCATGCTAGCATAACCATGCTAGCATAACATCCGAGCATATTGTAAGAAATCTCGTTTGATTACAATAAATAATGTAATGAGTCCATCGCTCATAAGTGTTACTGTCTACATTATATTTTACTTCTCAGAATGACAAATAATTTTATTTAGACTACAAAAATAGGAAGTTATGTGCACCCTCACCACTTAAGACATGCTAAAAATGAATTGAAAGATTTTTCAAATTTGCTTAAATGTTCTGTAACAAAAAAAAAAAAAAAAAAAACCGTACAAAAACCGATTATCATTTTGTGCTATGTTTGCAGCATCTTCAGTCTAAAATACTTATCGAAATTAGTATCTATCCCATTATTATTGTACCTACATTCAAGCTAAGTCTGAAATCATTGAGTAACGATTGTTATTAAAACCATGCTTTGCTCTCTAATCATTACTATGACCCCTCCCTTCTATAGGGTAATTTGGGCTTAGTAGATTTATGTTTGCCATTTATATGCAAATGAATCCATTAACATTAAATTTGTAGAAAACTACTCCGGAAAATCCCAATGCTAAGCTGAAGTAAGGCAAAAGAAAACTTTTTATAGGACTAGAAAGTTTTAAGTAGGTCATTTTCAGGGGCGGATACTAAAATTTCTTTGGAGATGGCACTCTCCCCCCCCCCCCCCACACCCCACATTCCAATGTTTCATAGTGCTTTTCTTGGCACATCCTCACACATTTCTTTTTAAATGTCAATTACTGGTTCTATCAAAGAAGAATTAATAGACGAATGGCAGTATTACGTTCCTTTGAGTTCCAAACTAGTAATTTAAACTGCTGCTCTGGATTCTCCAGTATTACTTCTTTAGCAAACAAAAATGCTTTTATTCAAATAAGATTTGTGCCTTTTGTCTTCTTTTTTAAAAAACTAAAACCTTTCTTCATGTTATATAGAGAAGTGAATGAAAAAAAAAGAAATATAGTTATATTAATTTTTCCTTTGGGGAAGAGGGGGTGGGCAGGCTCCTTGTGCCTCCCCTCCCTAAAATCCACTACTGGTCATTTTTAAACCCAAATTACCCAACCCCCCTACTCAAGCATTCATTATTTTTTAATTTATTTATACACCACTAGTCCTAACATATGCTTTTAAATTAATAACATTTTTATCACTTGCTGGGTTGTTGTCTACTGTAAGATAAAATCAAACATTTTGATTTTGAAGAAGTGTACCTTAGGATAGAACTTAATTTGTATGACAGCTAAAGCTCAAAACTCGCGGTCGCCAGTCGCCAAATGCGACCAATTTTCAAATTTTGGCGACCATTATTTTCACTTCAGTCGCCAATGTGGCTACCATTCGCCAATGCAACCTTCCCTGACCTATAGTCTTGACATATGACCTTTCCCCAAATTCTTTTCGGCTATCGGATCGCCGGGGGTGAAGGAGGGAAGGGGGGGGGAGTATTGTCCAATTGTGGCTAATTGTGCTATGTGTTCATATTCTGAATAGAAAACAAAAATCGCAATCACGACGGCAAATTTTGATTGCTATTGAACATGCTATTTTGAAAACTCGGCTTTCTTTACACGCGATCGTAAATATACACAAATTTTATACACCAATTTAGTAAATTATGCTTTTTTGATCTTAAATTCATTTTTCAACTTTATTTCTCCTTAACAAATGGCTATTTCTTCGTTTTGCGGTATTTTTAAACTACGCGTTTTCAAAATGGCGTCGCTTTGTCATTGTTCATTTTTACCAGTTAAGACGAAAATGTCCTTTCCAAAATAAAAAGAATTTTAATCTTGTACATTTGATTTACATATGAATAAACAAAAATGGCGCCTTTGAGTCAAAATGCACCGAGACAAGGTAAAAACGATATCGCTAAAAAAAAATTTTTTTTGCAAGATTTTTGATTTTTTGTTTTAATCTTATTGTTTGTTTTTCCTTTTTTTTCCTTTTTAAAATATACAACCTCCTGGAGGAGAGGACATATCCGTTTATTTACTTTATTTCTCCTTAAAAAAGTTATTTTTAAGTTTCGCGGTAAATTTTCAAAATGGCGTCCTGCATTTTCAAAATGGCGCCGCGAGAAGTACAATCGTATTTATAAAACACATAAATAATATTAACAAAAATGGCACCCTTGCGTCTAGAGAAGGTGGAAAGAATACGGCTGAAACCCTTTTTTTCTTCTGCTGGATCTTTTATTTCATTTTTTGTTTTTTTTCGTTTTGCTTTATATTGTTTACTTTTCTTTTATTTATTCATTTTTTGACACTCAGGCTTCGATTTTTATAAAATTCTGCATGCATTTGTAAAAACAAAAAAATATTTTGTAGAATCGCAAATGGTTTAGGTTTTACATTCTGTTCAAGTTTTTGGTATTTTGTTGTTTTCTTTATCAAGGAACTAACTCGTGTTTTGGTTGAAAGTTGTGATGTTTCTAGAAGTTTTGAAAGCTGAAAAAAATTAATAATAATAATATTTTTATTTATTTATTTTTTTATCGTGATGTGTTTTGCTTAAAGATGAATTAATACAGATTATAGTTTGCAAAAGATGTGTTAAATAATATCTGGGCAGGGGTGCCCGTTCCCCCCCAAGTTCGATCCCCCCCCCTCCAAAATTTTTCCTCAACCCTCTTTTCCTTTTTTATTTTTAGCTCGCTTTTTATTTTATTTATTCTTTTATTATTTTTAATTTACTTATTTATTTTTAATTATTATTTTATAAGAAACGTTCTTTGCTACGCCAATGACATATACACACATACTAAATAAATAAACGTAATAAAATAAATTAAATAATTTAAACTAAAATAAAGTTTGGCTATCATTTTTTGAGATTTGGCTACCATTTTGTGAACATCTGGTAGCCATTGGCTACCAATTTAAAATTTGAGTATTGAGGTATAATGACAGCTCACGGATTTGACTCCTGTAAAAATTCAGAACAATGAATGTGTCCTGAAGAACATAGGGAAACATTTTTTTTCATTAGAAATGAAGCTCTGTATACAGGTACTTGAGAACATGCTTTGTCCAAAACTTTAAAAGTAACTCCTTCTTTAACTACAACTGGGAGGGAGGAAGGGCCTCCACCAAGAGGAGGGAGGGGGAATTTCTGAAATGGGGGTGCACAGGGCCTGATTACCACACAGGCTAACTTGGCCTAGGCCTGGAGTTCCATGTCCCTAACGTGCACCACATTTTTGCATAGCATTGCAACGATATGAAAAATACATGTATTTTTTTAAAAATAAAAAAATATGACATTAATTGGAAAAAAACTTCTTTGAAGGGGAATTTTTAATCATTCTGCCAGTAACGAATTTACTTGGTCATGATTATGAGGGGGCCCAAAGAGGATTCATAAATGCACATAAGTGATTTATACATAGTTGTGTGATTAGACAAAGAGGTCTCCAAAAGTGCATTCATGCTTTAAAAATGTAAATCAAACACTGCATAGTCTTCAGAGGGCCTCCAAATTAATGTGGGCCTAGGGCCTCACTTTTAGTTAGTCTGGCCTTGGGGTTGCCAATATATTTTTAGTGGTATAATAAAAAATAAATGAATAAATTTAAAAAAAAAAGAAAAAAAAAACAGGAAAACCTTAGCGGTAGTAATAAGTTAAATACGTTTGGTCTCTTTGATACTTTTATCTATAAATGACAATTCACAATCGCTATAAAATGCAACTTACAACAAGGGTCGACGTCAGGTCATGTCAGCTTAGTTGGAGAATAGGGGTCCGGCTCGAAATTGAACTCGCGCAAGAGAGTAAAATATCCTAATGGTGAAAGGTATAGAAGGGGGCCTGTGAAAAAATTGGCCTATGTCATTTTTTCCTGGATCCGCTTTTGCTCTTGGCGACCCTTTTTATAACAATTGGAATAAAAGTGACAAAATATTTTTCCCGTAAAATTATTTTAAAAAATGGAATCTTAAAATACCTTGAGGAGCATGAAAGACTCTACATTATTAAGATTATCAAATCAAAGGTCTAAGACAGCCGAAATGCGAGTTTCAAACATTTTTTGACGAAACATAAAGTATTCTGTACGCTGTACAAACTCACGCTTTCGGTCCCCTCAGTTTGAAAAGAAAATAAGTTGATAAACACCAATGTCGAAAGAATTCCGGTGGTCGCCAGAACCTCCCCCCACTCCTCCTAATATCATCGAAGATAGTGTAAATTTTAAATTTTTGGGCTTCAATTTTGAATAACTTCATAAGAGACCAGCCGAATCCACTCCCGCCATAACATGGAATTCCAGTTTCGAAAATTCGCTGGAGGAAAGTATTCGAACCTCTCCCAATTTTTTTTTTTTTTTTTAACATTCCCAAAGATGGTCTTTTCTGGGAAAGTGCCCCGCCCCCTCCTCTCTTTCGGCATCATCAATGAAGAATGTTTTAAATGTCGTTTTTAGTGCCTAAATTTCGAAAATTTTCTGGGTGAGCCGCCTGAAAACTCTTTTTCCTAACATCACTGAAGGTCAGCAAAAATTTCGTTTTCGGAACATAACTTTCGAGAAACTGCCGGTGCCTTCCTCTTTACCAAAAAAGGCTTTTAAGACTTCAATTTGAAAATTTTCTGGTGAATGGAATCTATCTCGACTTAAAATCACCAAAGATCTTCTTAAACGGCGTTTTCAGAGCTAATATATTTTTTAAATTTTCAGAGAAGAGCCCCCGGAACCGCTCTTCATACCATATACTCGAAAATAATTTAAAATTCTGTTTTTGGATTTCCACTTCCGAAGAATTGCAGCAGGAGAAATCCTGAACCTACCCCCCCCCCTAACATCACCAAATATTGTCTAAAATTGAGTTTTTAAGACTGCAATATAAAATTTTCCCTGGGAGAAGCCCCCCGGACCCCCCTATTTCAGACTCAATTTTAATCTTTCCATTAAGTTTATATTGCTAATACTTTAATGACTCCCAGAAGCCATAAAGCTAAGTCCTCTCTCTCTCTCTTTGTATTGATACATGCGTTTGAAAAAAAATTAGGGGCTGCCAAGTTCGTACTCGACCCCTCCCACCAGGTTTTGGCCCTCGCATCGAGTCTGGGGGTCGTCAGGGTATGGCAGTATAAAAAAGGGAATGTTTCTGACAGGGTCCAGTAATGTATGTTTGTGTCGAAGAACCCATCACGTTCTAAGACGGCCTAGTCTTTCACCCATGAACATCGCTAGATAAGTTTCATATAACAGGGCAATTTAGTTATACTTGTTATGACTGCAGAAAATGACATACTAGCCAAGCAGTGTTATCATTATGAAAGTATTCAATCAAGTTCCGGACATTATAAAAATACTTAAATGGACAATTACAATCACAATTTTCCCCCAAAATAAGGTTTAGCTAATAATGTATCAATTTGTTCACCATTAAAGCGCAGAAGTGCTCCTACCTGTTAAATTTTGTTTAAATAAAACACATTTAGTTGTTAAGCATAATTTCCTCATATTTAAGTGATATCCCCAATTGTTAGGTAAAATTCAATATCTATAAGAGCTATGGGGCCGCTTCATCTCCTAATGCCAGGGCCGATTTTTTCAACCACTCCGCCACTGATTACCAACCTTGCATGGTGATGTTACGATGCATCACAATGTACTTTTTTTAAAGAGCTTTACACATAACTGCTTGCTTAAATTTTACAAAATATATTCAAGATGAAAAAGTATAAATACTATGAACAGATTCTAGCACTAGCAAGAAATTCTGAAAAGAAAAATAAAAACCTTGCGTTTAAAGTGAAAAATAGCAATAAATATTACAGGCATGTGTTTTGAGATTAAAATGAAATTATTTTTTCAATGCAAAATGATGCGAGCCTAAGGAAGCAATCTCATCTTCTTGCATTTAAAAAGGGGTATAGCCCAGTCAATAAAGGTTTCGTGTCGCAACTAATTTAGGGAAAGCTGAATTTTTGCAGGATGTTAGCACACCAAGTATACACTAAAAGAAAACACAAAGTCCCGACCCGCACCCCTCTTGTTTTTCTCTCCCCCCCCCCCGAAACATTGTAAGAGCAGTACTATGATTATTCGTTTTTTGTGTCGCAACTAATTTAGGGAAAGCTGAATTTTTGCAGGATGTTAGCACCTAAAGTAGACACTAAAAGAACACAAAGAACCGACCCTTCTTGTTTTTCTCCCTACCCCCTACGAAACATTGCAAGCGCAGTACTATGATTATTCGCTTTTCGTGCAGCAACTAATTAACAGAAAGCTGAACCTTTGCAGGATGTTAGTACTTAAATTACACACTAAGAAATACAAAGTCCCGATCCCTCTAACTCCTCCCCTCCCCAACCCTTCCGAAACATTGCAAGAGCAGTACTATGATTATACGCTTACAGCTCAAAAATTAATCATGTTACTGAGGAGTTTCTTTTTTCATTTCACTCCTAACAATATAAGAAACCAGTGGTGCCCAACCTATGGTCCGTGAGCCACATTTGGCTCGCAAAGCTGATCCACGTGGCCCGCTGTTTTGTGAAATGTTACAACTCGAAGAGTACTATTAATGACAATGTTCCAAATTTGGAGCCAAATATTTCGAAATTGGTTTATGAAAAACAGGTTGCATTTAACAAAAGAAGCATCAAGTTATGATAAGAAAAATTTGTTTGCAATTTTCCTTCCTTTTTGGTATTTTTCCACATCATTTAGAAAAGAGTAAAACATTTTGAAATTTTATATGTGCTCTAGCCCGCGAGAACGATTTTAGTATGATCTGTGGCCCTTATGGGAAGAAAAAGATTGGGGACCATTGTTATAAACAAATTATGTTACATTCACTTTTTATGTAGATAACTAAGTTTCACTGTTTTACTAACTTAACCACATACAGAAAACTCACTACAAAAATAAATTCAACAAACAACAGCTTTTTATAATTACGTCTTGGAAAGAAATGTTTGAACAAAACTTATTAAAACTTATTAAAACTTATAATACAATGATGATCCGCAATAGTCATTTAGTTGAAATGGAGCATCGATGTAATTATGTTCACTTTAAGGATTTACAACGGAAATGCAATATTTTATTACAAAAGTTTATAATTTGTTTCTGTCGCTGATAGTCTACAGAATAATGTTTGGTCCAAAAATATTGTTACAATGCATTCCACTACAGTGTCCACAAATAGACGTGCAATCAAACCCAGCTTTATGACTACAGTTTGTAACACACAATGTTTTTCAATTGCAAGATTATTAGCAGGAGAAGTTCATTTGGAGCAAGGGTAATTGTTATGGGCTTAGGTCAGTTTAGTCAGTTGCTTGAAGTATATTGCCAACCCCATTCTTCTGCTGGAAGTTTAAAACTTAACCAAGTATGAATAAAAGTTTGTGTATAAGCAAGTAATAGCAAAAATATCCCTAAAGACAAATTTTGATTTACCACAACTTTCTCCAACTTCAGATGCTGCTTATCAACATCTTTTTAGGGTTTACCACCAGATTCAAACTTAGTTAGGATTTAAACTTCCCCCAGAAGAGTCGGGTTGTCAATATACTTCAAGTAACAGACTGCTTCCTAAGCTCATGGCGATTACCTCTGCTTTAAGTCAATTTCTCCAACTAATATATCTTGCAATTGTAAAACATTATGAGTTACAAACTGTATCTGTCGTAAAGCTTGATTCGATTGCACGTCAGTGTGTGGACACTGTAGTGGAATGCACTGTAACAATATCTTTGGACCAAACCAACGAAATATTATAAGATGACCCATTATAAAAAACTAAAAAATAATAACCAAAAGTAATATTAAAAATTGATAATATCTGCTGCGAGGAAATAATCAGTTGAAATATACTACAGTGAAACCTGTGAAAGTTGACCACTTGCGGTGCACTATTTTAGTGGTCAACTTAAACAGGTGGTCAACTTATAGTGGTTAATTCATATGATATAGGACTAATTCTGTACCTGAAAAAAGCAGTCAACTTAGACGGGTGGTTATTTTACAAGGGTGGTCAACTTGTGTGTGTGTGTGACAGGTTTTACAGTATTCCTGATTTATTTAATGCAAGACTTAAGTAGTTAGCCAAACATTGACATTATTATGCAGACTACTATCAGTGACACAAACGAACTATAAACTTTGGTGACAAAAAATTGTACAATGGTAGTAAAACAAAGTGAACGTCATTATATTGTTACTCCATTTCAACTAAATGACTGACATTACATTATTACCTATAAATGTTGTCCAAACATTTCTTTCCAAGACGTATATAGATAAAAAGATATAATTTGTGAAAGTTACTTTTTATAGTGAATTTTCTGTATATGATTAAGTTATTAAAATGGTGAAACTGAGCTATCTACATAAAAAGTATATGTAATATAATTTGTTTATAAGAGTGGTCCCCAACATTTTCTTCCCGAGAGCAGGAGTAAACAATCGCATACAAGTAAAATCGTTTTCGTGGGCTAGAACACATATAAAATTTCAAAATATTTTACTCTTTTTTTAAATAAAATGAGAAAATACGGAAAAGGAAACTTGCAAATCAATAATTGTTGTCATCATTACTTGATGTATATTTTGTTAAATACAACCTGTTTTTCAGGAACCTATTTCTAAATATTTGGCTCCTAATTTGTAACATTGTCATTAATCGCCTTTTAGAGTTGTAATCTTTTAAAACAACGGGCCACATGGATCAGCTTTGCAGACCGGATGTGTCCCGCGTGCCATAGTTTTGGCTCCACTGGTTTATAGTATTGTTAGGAATGAAATAAAAAAAGGAACTTCCCGGTAACATCATTAATTTTTGAGTTGTAAGCGTATATTCATAGTACTGCTCTTGCAATGTTTTGGAAGGGTTGGGGGAGGAAGCAAGAGGGGGGTCGGGACTTTGATTTCTTAGTGTAGTATTCACTCTAGGAAAAAAAAGGGCAAGGTGCTGGCCTTTGAAAGGGGCACTTTTTTTAAAAAGGGCACTATTTCAACGCGGTGTCCCCCCCCCCCCCACCCAAGACCAATGATGCACCACTCAAAAAGTACTGAGCGCTCCCCCCCCCCCAAAAAAAAATTAAGAGGAGAAATAACACTTAAAACACCTTGCAAAAATTCAAACAGTCTAGTCTGCACCATAATCACCCCCCCCCCCCTCGATCGCCGTCACCACTGACTTTAGTATTAAATATGATTTCATCCCGAAAACGCACTTGTCTGCAGAATAGGGTTAGCTCACCCCCCCCCCCCATACAAATGCCAACTAAGCTAAGCACATTTTCCAGACGCCATAGGAACATTTGGCAAAAACTGAAACTTGGCTTTGGGTGTTTTTCAACACTTTTCAGGCCATAATTTTAACTACCTATAAGAGTAAAAAAAATTCTAGGCATTTCAAAACCCTTTGAATTTCAATTTAAGAAGAACAGTGTTTAATTACTGATCTCCCCTTTCTACCAAAGAAACTGCCTAGTAATGTGCATTGTGCCATTGAGTATTTTAGTAGACATCAAAATCGTGATGAGTGTAAATTTTCCTTTTTTAAATATACTACACTTCAAATAGAATAATTAACTTAAAATACTATGTGCAGTGCTTCAAAATGCAGTGGTAGCAAGTTGCAAAACTAAAAAGACTTTATTTGAGCTCTATTTCCTAGTCTTGGAGTTGTTCAAATTCATAACACAAATGTGTTGGCAGATGTATGCGCTCCTAAATGCAATACATAAGCAGCTTGGACCAAGCTAAGATTTTTATCTCAGACAATTTTTGTGAAAATTTAATACATCGGCATTTTAATTTTGTGATTTTTTTAAAAATCGATTGTATAATATTTATAGAGGAAAAAGAAACAGTGCAAGATCATTTTAGTTAGAAAAAAGCACAAGTATGTCAAAAGTATGGTTTTTATTGTGTCAATAAGTATTTTAAATAATCTGTTATATGAATCACACACACACACACACACACAACACATATAAAAAGATAATAAAAATTCTTAGCAAAAAGGAAAGAATTGAATGAACGCCCAGTCAATGCGATATTTTTCCATTTCAAACGGTTTTTAGGGCGGGGGCTGGGGATGGGGGTTAAAAATCTAAGATATTAAAAAAATACCCTTGCATTTTAGCCCAGTAAGCTTTGGACTATGTTCTTCTTAGGAAACAATCAGAAAGTTAACTTTCCAGAAACAGATGTGAAAAGATTGCTACACAATCACTAGCAATGTGCTAAAATTAGCTAGGCCTAATTTCCACGTGCAAACGAAAAACGGACACAAAGGGCTGAAATGTTAGGAAACTGTCCTATTCCCTTTCTCATTGTTGATTCTCAGAAGATCAAGGATGGGAAGGAATGAAACAAAGATCACTCCCTTTCCAGAGGACCCTACTCCTTCCCACAACCTTTCAAATACCCACCCTCAGTAGAAGGAAGAACATGCCTTTGTTTCCTACTGATAAGCCTGTTTGAATTCTGAGAATCTCATCCCCTCTTTGCCTAGGTATTTGCTTCCCTTTTTTTTTATGGGGCCGTTTTCAAGGTGAAATTCTGGGAACAAGGATAAGACATGAGCGTTTTTGCAGACGATTGCTGGACAAATAAAGTTGCCCCGATATCGCGGCAGGTCAAAACGATGGTTGAGGCATCTTTTTAAAAACACAGGGTGCAATTTCTTATTTTTGAAAAGGGCGGGGCGCATTTCGCGACCTAAAAGAAGGGCAGGGCGCATTCTGCTGATATGGAAAAGGGCAGGGCGCTGCGCCCTTCAAAAACGGCCTAGCGGGAACACTATTTTAGTGTATAGTTTAAGTATTAACATCCTGCAAAAAAAAAAAAAAAAAACCTTATTTTTTGCGACTCGAAAATCGTATAATCTTAGTACTACTCTTGCAATGTTTCGGAAGGGGTGGGGGATTAAGCAAGAGGGGTGGGGGTCGGACTTTGTGGTTTTTAGTGTATACTTTAAGCACTAACATCCTGCAAAAAAACAACTTTCCCCATATTTTTTGCGACACGAAAAGCGTATAATCATAGTACTGCTATTGCAATGTTTCGGAGGGGGTGGGGAGGAAAGTAAGAGGGGTGGGGGTCGGGACTTTGTGTTTTTTTAGTGTATACTTGGTGTACTAACATCCTGCAAAAATTCAGCTTTCCCTAAATTAGTTGCGACAAAGTCTATTTTTTTACCTTCATTGACTGGGCAAGTAATTCGAAGTATCAAAACTCGTGTATGCAATCTTTATATTGCTGTTTTAGGATTTACGCTTTTTTTTGGTTCGTCAATTTATTTTCCCCTTAAGAGCTTTAAAAAAATTGCATTTCCTCCAAGTTTTGGGGAAAGTGAAGTTCTTTGTTTGTTTATGATCCTTCTACACAGACTCTCCTCGAACTTAGTTTGGGAGGGGGCATTTTTTTAATTTGCCGAATTACTTTGAACTTTACCGAATTATAAAATACAAGCATGAACACAAACATTGTATCCAATGAGAAAAATCATTAAACTTCATTACTCAAAAAAAGAAGAAAAAAAAAATTCAGTGGTCACCAGACTTAGATAAAATGAAAAGCTTTCTGCGAACACAAATCCTAACTGGAAAATTTTCTGCAAATAATTATTTTGCCTCACTCACCCTTGAATAAAAAATTAAATTTATATTCAAATATGAAAGAGACAAAAAAAAAGTGCTTTAAATCATTACATCATTTAATTTTTTTTTACAATAACATATAGTTTGCTTATTTTTCACCAACTGAAAAACTGCCAAAACCATTATTTTTTTTTTACACATGTGATTTAAAATGCTTTTGGAGAAAGGCTTTAACAGAAATAAATTCTGGGATTTTCTTAAAAATTCCCTTTAAAAAAATAAAATATATATATATTTTTTTTTTAAATCAACGGTAGCAGTTTGAAAAAAAATTTCTGCAGAGCCAAAAATTTTCTGCGAACGCAGTTCGTGCGTTCGTCTATAGTATGTAAGACTGGTGGTCACCAAATTTATCGAATCGTCAGAAAAAAATTGTCGACTAAGAACATTTTTAGTAGGTTGCAGGGACGTCCCACCATTGCACCCCCTTTTTCACCAGCGTTTTGAAACAATTAAGAGATTAAAACGGCAACAATCATAGGCCGGTGTCTATACATCGGTGTTTGGATTAGCAGTTGGTCCGGTATCGATGCATCGGTTTATAGAAAATTTTTAAAATGATTTAATGATGTAGTATGTAACCGGTTTTTTGCTATGCATAGCCTAGCCCTATACTTGATGTCCTCTTAAAATAAATTTGAAAGAGAAAAAATTTGAGATGAGAAATTTAGTGATCCATTTAAGGTATGTTCACCAATGAGGAACAGTGGCAACAGCATGCAAAAGAGCTTTAATTGAGTGGGATTTTAGCAAAAGTCGCAGGTGTAGCGCTATCTCAAGCTCTAATACGAACTTCGGTTATAACTATAATGATGCACTAATTAATTTATCAATTAGTGCCAGAACTATAATTAGCCAAGTGACGGCTTATAATGGAAAAAAATTTAAACAATCCCTATTTTTCAATTTTACTTTGCAGAAAAACCTCAAACATTCAATAATTTTTGGGAGAAAACAAAACCAATTGAATTGCTTTTTAGATATCATGCAACAAACTATGTTAAGAACTCCTGCAAATCTCAAGTGCATAAGAAGTCTTCAGTTTATTTTTTACCATACTCAATAACATTTTTATACACAAATACATACACAGTTTTATCTCAAATTGGTTGAAAGTTGTAGCTTTATAAAAATATTTGCTAATGACCTTACAGTGTCAAAAATCAATAGCAACAAGCATTTAGTACATATGTGATGGAGCAAAACAAAGACACAATAAAACCTAAGGAGAAAATTCTAACAGCATATGATTCATTCTAAAAATCAAAAATACAATATAATTGGAAAATAAATAAAATGAAAAAATATTTGAATAACTGCCAGATTAAATAAAGCAAAATAAATATTCAGCACATCAAAACTCAAGAAAGTTAATTCAAGTTGAACTTAAGCAAACGAATTGACCATCCTCTAGCGTGCTCGATTGTAAACTCAACTTTTATGTGAGTAGTACTCAAGTTGTCAAAAATACAACTAAATGAATAAAATCAAGAACACAAGCAGAAATCAAAACTCTTTAAGTATGGAGCCATATGAAAGAAATACTTACTGTCTAATCAAAGTTAATGCAAATACTACCATGTTTTCTTATTCTTAAACAAAAATTCCAAATCATTAGCACTGAAACACTAGATTTTAGAAGCCCGTGTGCTTAAGAAAGGGACATTCTACAGCGCATGTGCAGAAAACGTAGCGGGAAAGATTTTTTTTTAATTGGCAATGGTATATATATAGGCATCCGTATATTGTACGGACAATTCCGTAATGCATACGGATCATGAGTATTACTTAAATGAATAATTCGTTCGTTGCTTATTATAACCCTTCTGAGAGCAAAATATTTTTAAAAGATGTGTTTCGTTAATTAAAGAAGAATTTTTGAGAAACACCAGTGTTTCAATTCACACGGTTAAACTCCATCTGCTAGAACTAACAGCCGGCGAAGTTTCGTCCGGGCGGAAAGCGAAAGCTGGTTGAATTGTTGACGTCACTCAAGCAATTCCGACTGTTTGCGAGTTTCATCTCTCTGTTTCGACCCAAAAAGCAATCCGCCCGAAAAATAGACATGGGAACCGGTTCGCTAGCGCTCACTTAACTAGAGAGATCATAGGGACTCTAGATCCGAAAAGGGAAGATTGGGCGCCGAGCATTTTGGGCGCCGGGACTTTGGGCGCCGCTAACTTTGGGCGCCGAGCATATTGTGCCCAATATTGCCGGGGCCCAAAATCCGGTTATTTTTCGATATCGTAGATATTTCGATTCGATTCAGAGTCACAACTTACTTCAACTGCATTTATGTCGAGGTCTGCATACTGAGTGCCTTACCTCCATTATTTTATATACCGATAGATGGCAGCACCATCACCGGATCGAGCAGTTAATGAGAATTTAAAACTAGTCCAAGAGCTAATAGCTACCTGGTACTAGCACCCCCAGAGGTATCATTTCACTTGGAGGACATTGAGACCACGAGCATATTTAACGTCTCCCAGTCCCCTTTAATGACGACGGTGGGTCTTCGACCAACAAGGATCGAACCCGAGGCCCTCCGGCCCCGAGTCCAATGCCTTACCGATCAGGCTACCACGGCCCTCGTAGATATTTAAACCGTCGCCAAATTTTTGGCGATAAACCGCTAATTATTTTGAAGGGGTGGGGAGCAATTTCAACTCTGCTTAGGAGCCGCGTAGAGCAAAATTCGGTTCTGCTCATATCTTCTATAGTTGGGGCAAAGCTAACTTGGCTGTAGTGTGAAGGAAACGATCAGAGGCTGACTGGGTCCCCCAAGAGGGCGCCAACCTTGACTCCTAAAGGGCGCACGCACATCGGGAGGCCCGGATCGACGGAGAAAAGAAAAGGGGGGAGGGTACACGAAGACGCACAGGTTCGAGAACGTACTAGTCCGCCCCTGGTTACAATTGCTGCCAAGTTGAGATTTACTTTATGTGAAAGTTTTAAATTAATGGAAGGAAAGCAACAGATGTTCTTATACAAATACACCGAGCCCGCGCTGGGCCACTAGTCAGTTTGGTCGTCGACTTCCCTTCCCCCCATCCCGCATAAAACTTTTAACTCTCCAGGGGCGTAAATAGCGCCCCCGCACATGGGCGCCCACATAGGGTGCAAGCGGGGGCTCGAGCCCTCCCTTAGAAATTAGAACTTTCTTGCTTTTAGTACTTTTTTCTTTGCATAAATGTAAAAACAATTCTTCTCTAGTCGTTAATGAATAAACAATTAAAAATGTCAAATTTTAATGATTCTAATCTGTCCTGGAGTCGGTTTCCATGGGGAAAATATCTTGCTAAACCATGGGAAAATATCTGAGCCCCCCCCCCTCCTTACAATTTTGCATACGGGCGCCCTTGCCCCCGCAACACCCGAGATGTGGGAGGGCGCACGAGGTTTGAGGGCTCACGCCCCAGAAAAAATAAGTTTTCATAATTATTTATTCATTTTTTATGAATATTTATTTTTGCCTGATTCATTGTCATAACGTTGTCCTGGGCTTTCTAAATAAAATCTCTAAAAAATTTGATACATGCTTTCATTTCACGCTTTTTTTATTTCAAGATTCTATTTTACTTATTTGTTATTATTTATTTATTCATTTTTTTTTTCAAATTTTATTTTAAATTTAATTGCAATGTGAAAGATTTAATTTTGTTTCAAAAAATCTATATCAAAAATTTAACACAGAGGCGTATTCTTAATTTCGAAAAATTGTATTTCATTATCGATGTGATTTACATCACTAACTATATTTGAGCAAAATTAACTTTATGACTTTTATACCTTCCAAAAAACTGTAAAACTTTTAATGTTGGGCCAGAGATGAAATGAATTGACGATGATGTTACGCATTTTGAGATCCCACTCGGCTATAAAGGCAAAACCAAATTTATGAAACAGAGTTGGCAGAGCTGCCAAGAGCAGCAAAGATTTATAGGGGAGAAAAATTTACCCTTCATATAATTTTCAAGATCCATTACAACAAAACATTACAACTCGCAACTGTTTTGAAAAATTAGGAATTGCTTATTATCCTCACTTGACCAAAGTTGATGTTGCTCTGATTTTTCAGATTACCTTGAAACCGGTTGTTTTTAATATTTATTTAAGAAGCTCAATTTTCGTTGTTAAAGATTCAAATTACCTGCGGTTTGATTTTATTCCTATTTTTGGGCGGCTTAGCTCAAGCAGACTTTGCATTAAAAAAAGGGTTCTTTTGGTAAAATTACGTTATGGGGAAAAAGCATCTAGATGAACTTTAAACAGCTAAATTTTATCTAAATACAAAATTTCCAAATGACTTATTCCCATCATTTATGATTGATAAGAAATAAAAGTACACAACGTTATACCCTGTAAATAATCTTTGTCATAAGTGTACTCTTAGATATCGGCCATAAAATCTCTATCTTTTTTCCCGCCGTCCAGGCACTATTTCTTTTTTTTTTTTTTTTTATGGATATGCCTCGTATGCCCTATTCTAGAAAATCACCAATCGTAACAAGAAGGATGCAAATCTTTTGTCCATTTCCATTTCATTCTATTTGTGGAAAAAAGAAACCCAACGAGCAGGGTGCTGTTGCAATTCGTGATTGCGAAAAACATAATTTGAATTCAAGGTGTTAAATTCAAACAAATGCTGGATGCCTAGGCGGCCACTTCAACGCAATTAATGACTCTAAATGATCTCTCAAAAATCGGGACAGTTAGTCGCAGTAGACTTCCTCCCCCCAATTCAAAGTTCCATTGGACCAAGTTGGCAATTTTTAGGAAAATAATAAAGTGAGAAAAATATAAAACGCACACCACTAGCGCAGATAGAATTTCTTTCTGTTTTTTTTTTTTTTTTTTGATCAAAACTCAAAACAATGCATGCGTGTAAAACAAAAAAATTAGAATTGGTAATAATGTCAAAATAAGGACCCTGGTGGGTGTCCCCCCCCCCTTCCTCTCTGCGCCACTTAACAACCATACTTATAAGGCAATTCTTTATTTCAACACGTGAATTCCCCAATAGCATTAATTGATCGATCAATAATTTTTAACTTAAAAAGTGGAGGGGCAAGAGCACTTTGCTGTTGAAAGTAACGGTGCAGTCGCCCCTTTCTCCCCCGTATGAGTCGCGTATATTGTTTAGAAATATTTTGTTTGAAAAATATATTTTGATATTTTTCTATTATTCTTGTTTGAAAATATTCTTGTTTGAATTTATTGATGGGTATAAAGCTCTATAAATAAAAATTCTTATATAAGGGAAAACAAGTGAAAATGTGGGATAATTGAATGAGTTCAGCTCTTTCTGAAAAAAGAGATGTGGTGAGAATTTTATTAGTTCATATTTCCTTAAAATTTCATTTTTTAAAAATAAAAATTAGGTGATCGATTTTTACCTTATAAATGTTTATGATCAGGAAAGGGTCCCTTCTACTAAAATGAAAGATATATAGGAGAGAATAAAAATTTACATTAGAGTTAGGAATAAAATTATAGCTGGACTTTATTTATTTATTATTATTATTATTATTGCATTTATTTATTTATTGTTATTATTATTGGTTACTGCAAACTCTTTTAAAATGCGGTACCTATAATGGAAATTTAAACTGCACTCTGTGCTTAGCTTTAAAGAAGTTTTGCTAATTAGACATTTCTTATCTTAAGAAAATGTATCTCTGATTAATTTCTTAAAGTTCGTTGATGAAATCAATTTGAAACAGTTTTTGAAATAAACGGTAGTTAATCTCATTTAAGACCAAAAATTTTGATTTGATGCCTAGATTTCGAATTCTAGGTGCCAGGTCTAAGCGTTTTGGATTACGTTGAACCTTTCATTTCCTGTCTTATTGTGATTAAGATTAATAAGACCCGTGATTGACTCAATTGATGAATTTGTAAAAGTTATTTTCAAATGCAAATCAACTTTGTTTTTGAAAATCTACGAATATCCTATCGGCAGCGTGTTTAATAACAAGTTTTATGTTTGGATGTGACATGTAATTGACTTATTGAAAATAGCGTCCACTTAGGCATCCATCATGACGCCTAAATTTAAGTACTCATTTCTAACACTAATTTGAAGGATATTTTATCTAATGACTTGTGGATAAGTTAAAAAATTTTTTTTTCCTATTTCAGTATCTGTTACAAGCGGCATTGCCCCTTTACTTTTGAAAGTCTGCGTCTGCCCCCTCCTTTTTACGACTACGAGCCGCCCGTGGATGTGCTCTTAATTTTTAAGAAGATTTAGGTAATGCAATCAAAAGTCGTGGAGTCACATTCATTTTAGGGTAAAGAAGGGGTTAAGATAGGATGTTGCAGACATATTCTCAAATCTCAATCCTAGTACTTTGTGTAAAGACTTGATATGACATCCCCCGAAAGAAAATTCTGGCTGCGCTAATGTACTACCGTAAATACTTTTTACTGCATTTTTAAAGTTATATGTGTTGAGTGTTTTAAAGAAAACCTTGTTTTCATAATTTCCCCCTTTCATTATACAACATTTTTTGGTTGAAGGGCTTCACCAAAAAACCAAACACGAACAACCCCTTCAACCAAAAAATGTTGTATAAACTACTTTAATTTCACCAAATTACATTTTAGTTCGTCTTGAAACCACTGAAACACGACTCCATGTGAAAAACTATCTTTTGTTTTAAAATAAAACCACTTTCTTTCCTTTTTTGGAAAAAAAAAGAAAAAAATCGAATCCTTGATTTGAATTTTGTTTTACATTTTCACTAAAAATTAAAATTTCTACAGCATCTTGTTGCTTATCAATTCATATATTAAAAAGCAGAAAAAAAGGACCAAAATTGGAAGAAAAAAAAAATCACAAAAATTATTCTAATTTAGCCATTACCCCCCCCCCCCCCCCCGGCATGGAAGTCATCTGTCTCTCTTCAACTTCTAAGACTAGACAGTGACCTTGAGTGACCCCGTGATAACAACTCTTTTATTCCTTTTATACCACAAACCCAAAGAATGCAGGGGGTAGGAGGGAAGTCATCCACAGGTGTGGAGCGGAGCGCGTTTCAAAAGAAAGCTTTTGTCTTCCTTGCTGCCGATACCCCGTCTTTTAGCAGACACGTGGGAACGTTCTCAAGAGACAAGAAATGAAATAGGTGTAATTTTAAAAAAGAGAAAAGCTTAAGAGAGACTTTTTTGCAAGCTAAACACATACTTCATACTTCCAAATGTTATTATCTTGTATTGTCAACTAAAAATTTAAAGATTTGAACAGAAGCTGTATTTTATGTATATGACATTGAAAGTTAAATGGACTTTCCTATTCAGTTTTGTATCGCCGTTTCGGTTCCTCGAAATGTGCTTCATTATTGTAAAAATAATGCAAATTCATCGTAAATTTATGAAAACTCACCTCTTTCAAAATAAACAAACTAGTTTTGACAAAATAAAGGCATACAGTCAATTGCCCATACTTGGGAGTTTTGAATTTTTACCTTTTGTAACACATACACATTAATCATATGTTTTCCATTTCCATTTGAACGAAGTATTCTTTTTTAGGATGGGCGTCAGTACTTCCCCGAAGGACAAGATCTTGATTTGTTAATATGTCCATTCCTAATATGGGACACTTAACATTTTGATCTTTAATATGTATGCAGCAAAAGATAATCGTTTGGGACACCAGCTATCATTTTTATGAAATTAATTTTACAACTCAATAAAGCAAAAAATATCACTAGATAGAAATAATAAAATCTTTTGTGTTGTCGCTCAAAGATTTCAGAATGTATACTTGCCCCTGAAATTATTGCATGTCTCCCTAGTAATATTAATTCTTTTGAATTAACGTTTTCCTCTATATCTGGAAGCATAAAAGCAATTGGGAACCCAAACACTGAATGCGGCTAATTTTTAGCTCTTCGTGTTCCTCATTTCACATCTTTTCATATTCATTTTCATTACTTCATAACACGTAAAATTCACAACAAATAAATTAGTCTAATCAATAAATACTTTGGGACTCCTTTTCATTAGTAGAACTAACATATGTAATATTTTTAGAAAACGTCTTTTGCTTATCAATTAATTCCATTTTTTTTTTAACAATGACAACTTTTCTGTCCTGCTAATGTATGACACAATTATTGTCATCAGAATAATATTCATTTTTAAAAATTTTGTATCTATGCTTTTTTCTTATAATGCAATTATGTATACTTTATTTCCACAATATTTCTTATAGACACTTTTTATGCCTTAGTACCTTGGAACAGTGTCCCAAGTTTGGAGTGTATTTGCAATTTCTGAAATTTATGACTAAATTAGTTAAACCGAATTAGTTAAGTGGAAATGAATTTACCCAAATAAGGCACAGGTACATTAGCCGAGATGAAATGTGAAACAAATTAAAAATAATGCTGCTCAGTTAGCGTAGGTAACCATAAAACAATTTTGAGAAAAAAAATAGAACCGACTTCAAAATTGCTCTAAAAAGTGAAAAATAATTTTATTCTTTAAACACCATCGATAATGCTTTTAAACATAATTTTTGAAGTTGGCGCAAAAACGATAGATAAAATCATTCACAGCCATAATTCAAATACAACTATAAATTTAACCAGCACCAGTTTCTTCACTATCACATACATTATGCATTGATGACAGCATATTTGAATAACGTGATAAATGTTTCGTTCGTAACTTTGGATGCTTTTCTGAAAAAAATATGAACGAAACATGGTACACTGGATTTTACGTTTTGTTTTTGCGCCAACTTCAAAAATTATGTTTAAAAGAATTATCGATGGTGTTTAAAGAAGAAAATTATTTTTCACTTTTTAGAGCAATTTTGAAGTCGGTTCTATTTTTTTTTTTCAAAATTGTTTTATTTCATTCTTTTTAGTGTAAATGTAGGTATTTCAGAAATAATAAGAAGTCACCATGACGAAACTTCACATTTTTTTCTTAAAAATGCTCCATACTAAAAAAAAAAAAAAACTATTGACACGCGTCAAACTTTAAGCGATTGGCACTAAAAACTTATCTTTGTTCCTCTCTGGAAATCATGCGTACTTAATTTAATTATAACCATTTAAGTATTACGTTTTTCCTAACTAATTTACATTCCACAGCATCTAAGTTGATCATGATGCAATCCTGTATTTTCTTATTTAGCCCCGATCATCTGTTATCGGCATAGATGATAACGATAAAAATACTACAGAGTAGTTGAGTCAAACCTAATGGTAGCATTGTGAAGGCTAAGCAGATCCTAATCACTGCATCACCTCGCTTCCAGGTTAGGTTTACCCCTACTATGGAGCAATAGCACTGAAGAAAGGAAGATTTTGATAATTCACATAAGGTTACTATAAATCAGCAGGGTTACTAAAATAAAATTATTTACGTCAAAAATGAGACGACAGCGCCAGATTTCCCATTATCGAAATATCCCTTGAAGAAATTTGATGCTTGCTTCAGAGAAGCCTTCATTCAAAATTATCATTACAATTACTATTAATGTTACTGTTATATGGCACCAAACTTTTATAACAATGAGTTTCATATTGTCGCATAGATGAAGATAGCGAATACAATGTGAAAGCCAAATGAAGCGAATACTCGTTAGTCTCAACTCGAGATCTTTATTCAGAGCCACGAATGAACGTTACATCTCCTTATATACAACTTGAGAAAGTGCTGGAACTTTCCAGACTTGGAAAGATACAGAAATTAATAGAAAATTCGAGAAAATACGGGAAACAGTAGAAACGAAATTTTAGTAAAATTCACTTTGTTCTAATCGGGATTTGAACCCGGGTCGCTCGTGTGGGAGGCGAGAATTCTACCACTGAGCCACCGTTATCCACGGATGAAAAGTGCGAACTTCGCTACAATATCATTTTAATCATTTAATAGGGAAAGTGCATAAAATTTACTGTTTTTTGCCCATAACTTTTTTTCTAAAGAATTAATATGGTCAAACAAAATAATGGGACCTAAGTTGAGCCATCCCCTATCCATTAAAAAAAGAATCATCAAAATCGGTTCACTAGGTGAGACGCTATGAGTTGACAAAAAAAAAAAAAAAAACCCATACGGTATGAATTGATAACCGCCTCCTTTTTGAAGTCGGTTAAAAATTATTTCCATTCTTAAAAATCGCATTTTTTTTTTAATTTTCAAAATCATTAAACTAATCCAAAAAGCTAAAACATCAAAGTTTAGCTCTCATAGCCTCAAAAGATTTATTTATTGTAACACCATTATTTAGAGGGCAGGTGTACCAGCCCTCTAAACTAAATTCGGCAAAATGTCCCAAGTTAGGGTACTGTCCCAAGTATGGGCACTTGACTCTAAGTAATTTAAACTGAGCTTTATTTGGGCAAGCGAAAATTTGTCAAATTTCACGTTTACCTCGAAAAAAGATGTGTTCCCGCAAACAAGGGTGGACACAGATTAGAATGTAAGAAGGTGGGGGGGGGGGGTGTAATTTGTGTAATAATACATTTGCATGATATTCTACATCCATCCATTTCGTATGCAGTTATTAAATTATGACCACAGACAATCGATGGATGGTAACATTGTCCAATTAGAGGGGGGGGGGGCGTTCACGACCCCCATGACACTCCCCACGTATCCGCCCCTGCCTCCAAATTTTCTTTTTTATGTTTATTCATGAAACCTATTGTACAATATTAAAAATTTTTACAAATTGGAAAGATTTGCTAATACAGAGTTGTATATGCTTTTAATTCTTAATTTTATTTAACTTGAAGGCGAAAGAGAGGGTGGGGGTCATGTGAACACGGGGCAAAATATTTCATTAAAAAAAATATTTTCAACTGTTCAAACTTTGATACAGATTTTCAAAATTTATTTTGCTGTCTTGGCCTTGGGCCCCTTAGAGGCGTGCCCCCCCCCCCCCCCCCCCGTGGGGTTTGCGGGTACGTAGATTTGGGTCTGGCTACGAGACTTTAAAATTTAACAGTGAGCAGAGGAAAAATTTTTTCTGAATGATGCCATTGCTGTGCAATTGAAACTGGCACAGTATATTTTAAAAACAATTCAATATGTAATTGTAGATACATAGTATATATTTCATATTTAGGAGTGTGTGTTGAGTTTTAATTTTTCCTCACATTTTTACCAAAACATTACAAAAATGTATTCTTGAACTGGTAATGGTAAAACTAGAGTAAAGTTTTTAAAAATTTATTTTGTATTTTGTAATTTTTTTCTCAGTTTCTTGGGCTATGGGCCCCTTAGAGGCGTGCCCCCCCCCCTCACCGCGTGGTCTGCAGGTACATAGATCCGAACCTGCTTGTATTTCATTTATTTATCCTGTTCATATGTACCCCAGGTTTGTGCACAAATGTCCCTCCCCCTGGCTCATGTAAACAATTGAAGACAATTTTATCAAATACTGTAGACTCTCGTTTTACGTGGGGGTTACGTTCCTCGGAAAGGCTACGTAAATCAAAATCGCGTAAATTAAGACTTAATATTAGTGTTAAAATGTGGGTTATGTTCCGTAGATAAAAAAAAAAAGACTTCATTCTATTGATGACTAATTATAACAAGTTTAATCTGTACTTATATTGATTTCTGTGTACAACATGTATAAAGAAAACACAAATTAATTTAGTGTTAATGAAAAGGAGCTGGTTATGATAGTCTTTCAGCAGTCAAGAATTTTTCTTTGTAGTTCTTTGCAGAGCATTATCCATCCATGATCATTTTCATGATAGAATCTTCCTTCACTAACAAATCAGAAAGATCTATTGTAAAGGAATGACTGAAATTTTTCAATGTTAACGTTTTTGCTTCTGTGTCATCGATGTCGGTATCCTCGTTGCTCTTGTCCTCCTTTGTCACTCCTAAAAGCTTTTCTTCCAGTGAGTTCTGAAGTGTGTGAGTTTAATAACTTTACTTCTGGAAAGAGCTCTGGAACCAATCGCATATAAGATGTTTCCAGTGGCCCAAGCTCGATTATTAGCACGCCAAAATGCAGTTTATTGCGTGTAATCTGAAACCTTTAGGAGTTTGAATTTTGAAAGAAGGGAAAATTCTAATCTGTTAGTATTGCCCCATCAGCGTAAAACCGAAACTCATCCGCGTAAAATAGAAAAAAAAGGTGCCAAATCTTAAACCGCGTATAAACGAAAACGCGTAAAATAATCCGTGTAGAACGAGGGTCGACTGTACCATAAAGTAAATATGTATTTTTTAAAAAACCTTTAAAAATTTCATGACACAAAGAAAAGTTATTCGAGCATAGGGGGTCTTTTGTGCTTGATAATATTTTTTGAAAAATAAAGAAATATATTATCAAGGACGCCCACATGCAAAATTTTAAGGGGGGGGGGGGGGGCTCAAAAATTTTTCTCATGATTTAGCAAAATATTTTCCCCGTAGAAACCGATTTCAGTACAGATTACACATATTAAAATTTGACATTTTTAATAACTTATTCATTAATGGCTGAAAAAGAAATTTTTATAGATTTTTGCAAAGAAAAAAGCACTAAAAGCAAGGAATTTCTCATTTCAAAGGGGCGGGGGGCTTGAGTCTCCCCCCCTTGCCCCCTGTATGGGCGCCCTTGTATATTATTGATAATTAAAAAAATTTCTGATTTCCCTGAAATTTCTATTTCCTAATCACATCGTTTTATTATGCATATACCTCACATTACTTATTATAGAAAATCAACATTCATAATATGTCGGGTGCAAAGTTCTTGGCCATTTCCATTTTATTCCATTTGTAGAAACATGAAACCCTACCAGTTGGGTCCTGTTGAAATTTGTGATTGCAAAAAAACATAATTTGAATTCAAGACATCAATCTCAAATGAATGTTTTTTGATTTTTTTCTTTTTTTATTAACTTATTTTTTGTTGTCACACTGATCCTCCAATAATTTTTTCCTAAACTATTCTTTGGTAATTATAAACTGCTTGTTAATGACGCTGTGTCATCAGTTAGACTTCTGATTACAATGAATTACGATCTAGCGAATTTTTGGTGAATTTTTCTCCGTTAAATTAGAAGGGGGAATGATCGAACTGATTCATATGGCATTTGGCCACACCTACCATACATATATATTAATATCATGGACAGTTCGTTGCCCCCCCCCCCCCGCATCTCTACCTTATAGCATCCAGTTTGAGAACACCTGATGTGCTATTGTGTTTTGTCTCCCCCCCCCTGTAGTTTGTATTGGGTTTGCACTTTTTTTGCCACCTTCCAGAAAAACATGAAAATACTGCCCTTAATGATTGCCTGTCAATTCAAGATGAAAAATTAATCTGAAAAACGATGATGAATACTTGTATACACTTGTGCTACTAGTAATGCAGAAAGAAAACGCACATACACGCGCGCGTCGCAAAATGATAAGATAACTTGCCTTTGTATAAATGTTTATAAACAAATTACTTACAATGTACCAAAGTGCCCTTCAGTATGGTTCCCCCCCCCCCGTACCTGCTAACTATTATACTATAACATGGCTTAAGAGGTTAGATATGGAGCACTGAAAACGACTCTGTTTCTTGACTTCAAGACTAGGAGCCGCACCGCACCTGATCCAGCACCCCCCCAGATCGAGGTATTGATTTGGAACGAGAACTAGGAGAACTTCGTGATCAATATAAATTTAACGTACACTCGTCACCATTGCGAACATGGAAGGTCTTTGACCAACAACGGCAGCTATCGAATCCGCGAATCTCTAGTCACGAGTCCAAAGTTTTTACCGAGCAGACATTCACGACTGTCCATCTCCCACATTATATGATGCAAATTTATAAAGGGTTAAAACATTTCCCTCTCACTAAAAATTACACTACGCACTCTCATTTAATGAAGTAATACAGAAATTAATTCAAAAAAAATTCCAGAAATAATGTGCGTCACTGCCCTAGTTTAAACATATATGTAAGATTGCTCATCCTCAAACAAGGAGGACGCGAGTCCATGTCAGCCTAATGGGAAACTCTACCAGCCGCTTGACAGGGCCCGGTGCCCTAACTGACAAGGGGCTCGCTTTGGCTCTCGGCGCCTTGTTGTTGTCCCCCCCCCCCCCAGAGCGAGACTACTCAAAACGAAACCAATACCAAAATGCAAAATCAAACGACCCTAAAAACTTTCAATGACATCCCAAACCAAAGCCTGATTACCGCGGGGCACAGGCCCCTGCTCTTAGATTTCAGGAGGCCCAAAATCTCCTTAATTTATCATGCTATTGCTAATTAAAAATAAATAATGATTTCACTCAGAATCTAGAGTACAATGATGTCATTGATATTTTTGCAAAAGCGAAGACAAGGAAAAAATATCTTTATTTGTTGATATAAATTCCCCTTAAAAAATAGATCTCTTTGCAAATCTCAAAGACACTCCAAGTGGAGTCTGTATTTACCATTAAAAGTTATATCATAAATACCTTCGATATTGACGTTAAACTGGCAAAGTTTAACCCCACAAATTTCATATAATTATCGTAATATCTCTTCTACTTTTTAAACGTTGTGATATGAGGTTACCACTAAATTTAGCATGGTTGTGTTAATACGCAAGTATCGAAATATTTTATACATTCAGAACAAGCCGAAATGTCCTTGGTAGGCTTTCATTGAATTATTTTTCTAAATCATGCTGTATAAGCAGGGGTGTCCACTTACGGAGAGGAAGGGGGGGGATTATGGCGCATTCTGCGCTAGTGAATTCTTTTTTTGGGGGGGGGGGTTGATGGGGTGCGCTCTTGCCCTTAGGGGGTGGCCATCCCTGGTATAACAACACCTATTAGGGCTACTAGTACTATCTCTTGCCCCAAGACAGAGGGGATAGGTTAGCGGATAGGTTCTCCTACTGGTTATCTCCCAAATTTTTAATTTTGCCACCTCATCCCTTTGCTTCTCACTGTCTCATATGCACTCTCAGTTCCATAAAGTAATTATTTTTAAACATAGATTAAACATTTGCCATAAATTTTTACTTAAATACTGCAGTGCTAAGCACAAAGGTCGTATCTGCACTTTTTATCAAAATTGAGTTACGGTCACCTTTTTTTACTTTGTCACATATTTCACCTATCTAAAATGTTTTATGGTAATATGACAATGGAAAATATTTTTTTTTTTAAAGAAAAAGTTAGATTTAAATGAAATACATGGAAGCGCAGAACTTTAAACAGCAATTTCTCGTTTTGGACTCAGCGGCAGATACATACAACTTTTGCGTTTAGCACGGCAGTATAGCTATGTGCATGGGCGCCCTTAAGAGGAGTCCTTTGTCTCCCTAGGCACTAGCACAGCCAATGTCGTAAATAAAGTTCGAGCATAAATATCATTCAAAACATTTCAACATAGTGAATGAAATTAATTAAAACCTTAACTTTTTAGAATGACAACGATGTTTATTTATTTATTTATTTATTTATTTATTTAATAACAAATTTCCTTCTCTCTGATTGTGATGAAGAAAACAAAAATGCGAATTCCCTTAAAATGATAAAATGTCGGTTTAATATTAAAACAGAAAACTTTCACGAAAATAAGCATTCTATTGACACTTTTTAAACAAAAGAAGACAGTATTAGTATCTGTCATTCTAATTTATCTAGGAGGTTAGTACTCAACGCAAACTATATCGAAAAAAAAAAAAAAGCGCCCATGTGTGTAAAAATACATTAATTTTATGAATAGACGGAGGGGCAATGTTCCCTAATGAACCTTCTAATTGCCGGGCCTTCTGCAAGGCATTAAAACTATCTTCCCTTTACTAGCACTTCAAATCATAAATAAAAATAATCTTCAAATCATAAAATCTTCAAATCATTTTTAAAAAAAACACTTAATCAAAAATAAGTGTGATGTAATGTACAAAATGTATTTGTCGGCATAAAAATCTTTTAATATTCAGTGCACAGGGGCGTGCACAGAAATTATAGGGCCTATTTCAAATGACTTATACGGGCCCCTCTCTTTGCCCCTACGTTCCTCGAAAGAATTTCACCCCTCATATTGACAATATCGGGCCCTCTTCAGGCTCGAACCGAGACCAGCAGGCATCCCCCCTCCTCCCGTGCACGCACCTGACCTGCCCCAGCAACATGAATTTCAATCTTTAAAAGCAATCCTCTTATCCTCTTGCTCACCTCAAATCGTATATGAACTGCAATTTAACTACGAAGTAAAACTGGATAAAAAAAAAATGCATATTATGCATTACTCGACAATGCATAACTCGGAATCTGTACATTATTATAACGTACACTTTCCGAGATAGAAAATAAGAAGTAAAAAAATGCAGTGAAAATAACAATTTTAATGAACACCCAGCCCCCAATCATAATTTGTAAAATATCCTCAAACAATTTGAAAAACAATTACGAGAAAAAAATGTGAAAAATAATGGATAAAATGTATTTAAGAATATAAAAAACAACACAATTTTATTACATAGACGACCCCCGCACATCGCGTCAGAATTAATACGTACAGCAATGCAACACGCGGAACGTTGCGTACGAAAAACAAAGATTTTCCCTTTCCCCAAGATTCTGTGCTTGGCAAAGAGAAAAGCGATAAATTGCCAATTATAGTAACCCTCACACTTCCGTCGCCCGTGACATTAGCTTATTTTGGTTACTTACTGCCACGGGCTTTCCGTGTCAATAGGCGCAGCCAAATCTTCGTTTTTCGTACGCAACGTTCCGCGTGTTGCATTGCTGTACGTATTAATTCTGACGCGATGTGCGGGGGTCGTCTATGTAATAAAATTGTGTTGTTTTTTATATTCTTAAATACATTTTATCCATTATTTTTCACATTTTTTTCTCGTAATTGTTTTTCAAATTGTTTGAGGATATTTTACAAATTATGATTGGGGGCTGGGTGTTCATTAAAATTGTTATTTTCACTGCATTTTTTTACTTCTTATTTTCTATCTCGGAAAGTGTACGTTATAATAATGTACACATTCCGAGTTATGCATTGCCGAGTAATGCATAATATGCATTTTTTTTTTATCCAGTTTTACTTCGTAGTTAAATTGTAGTTCATATACGATTTGAGGTGAGCAAGAGGATAAGAGGATTGCTTTTAAAGATTGAAATTCATGTTGCTGGGGCAGGTGCAGGGGCGGCCCCTTACGAAAATGGTTGATAGAGCTTAATAGAATTCTATAGAAAATTATATAGAAGTCTAAAAGAAAGTTCCTATAGAAATTATTTCTATATAATTCTATAGATATCCATATAGAACTTGAGAATGAAGTTTCAATAGAGAATTTCTTCTATAAAGTTCTATAGAAACTGCTATAGAATTTGAGCATAAGGTTTCTATACATACTAAATTCTATAAAATTCTATAGAATTTGTTCAGAAAACTTCCCTTATACTGTAGAATTTTGTAAAAAGTTGAGAATTCGTTCATTTTGTTTACAACTATAGTTTTTATTAGTGTTTATATAATACTTCTAGTTTGGAAAGCCTAAAAAGCCCTAATTAATTAGGAAGTTTAATCCCTAAAATGAAATGGTTTAATTCCTAATTAATCTATTTAATTTTAAGAATAATTGTTTTAACAATTAATTATTTGCTAAGGTCATATTTTTTATTACAAGGGCGGATTGTAGTATGGTCTTTAATAATAATACTGTTGCATTTTGTCATAGTTCGACGAAAAAAATCAAACTTAATTAAATAAAAAAAATATACTCATAAAAGATTAAAAATTATTTATTATTTACAATGTTTAAGTAATTTAATAGTAATAATAAAACTTCTAAACATTGAAATTAATTCTAAAAATGTGAGACTTCGTAAAAATTCTTGTCAAGGTTTAGTAAATAAAATAATCAAAATTCCAAGATGCAACTCCGTATTTTGTCGGGAGAGTTTGCCAGCAGTATTTCTCTTAATCTCTTTGCGCATGCGCCAGTCTGTTTTCCCTTTTCTGCCCCGAACGGCGCCGGCGATAGCGTCCATCTTGCACGTGCGATCCTCTAAGCGTTTTGCGATGAAAATGGCTGAACCTTGCCGAATTCGTTAAAAGTATGTATTATTTTTGTGTTGTTTTGTTATATTTATATTTTTATTGTTATATTAAACAAATTGGGAATGAAAAAACTTATAAATATTAGTTATAAAACAAAACTTGAATTTTAAATCCAGAATGAACTGCATTATGCATCGGAAGTAGCATTTGATTTTACTAAATAAAGCTCATGACTGAGTAATGACATTAATTTACTAGTGATTTTTGCGTTATAAATTTATATGTAAGTAACAATAACCGAAAGTTTGGACGAGTTAACATTGTTTTTTATAGTGATAGGGGTTTTAATATTTAATTAGCACTCCCAAATGGTACCACTGTTCAGTGTTATGAAGTGTCTTTATCTAACAATAATGTGTAATCGTTGTAATAAATTGCTGCACCTAATATTTTTAGGTGCAGTTTATGTAAGGCATTGTCATTGTGTTTTATGAGACTCTTAATAGGATCTAGAGGCTGTATAGGAAGATCTGTATACTCTATAAGAAGATCTATAGAGGCTCTATAAGAAATACCTGTATAGAGTTTTATAGAATTATGGCCCAATTTTCTATAGGGCAGTTCTATAGAATTCAATAAAAATAACTCTACAGAATTCTATAAGAAGTATACAGAATTCTATAGAACTAATTTTATAGAAACCTATAGAATTTTTCTCTATAGAATTCTATAGAAAACGGCCTATAGAAAATTGGGCCATAATTCTATAAGACTCTATATAGGTATTTCTAAAGAATTTTTTTTATAGAATTCTATAGACCATTTTCATAAGGGGCATTTCAGCATTTCATATGGGGGGTCGAGTTTCTTAAATATGAATTACCACGGTATGGAACCAAAACACATATTGGCTAACAGCAATTAATCATGGTATGGGTTTAGAATTAATAAAAATAAGTGTTCTAAAACAATTTAAATTTTTATGACAAAATTTGTAGTTCGTTTTAGAATATGTTATCATACCAAGTGTTTTCGTGCTACAGTTTTCACCTTTTGATAAAGTTTTGATGCTTGATTTTTAAAAAAAGGAAGAACAGGAAATCTTGTTACTAATCCAACAGTGCCCCGTGTTATGCTCTTTCTTCAGCTAAGTTTTTTTTTTACCCATTGTGCTTCGAAAACAATTCTCCAACCTCCTGAAACACGAAAACGATTTTTCTCTATTAGCTGAACTGATTAGAATAGTTGAAAAATAATTGAAGTAACAAAGTTACGTATGAAAAAAACTTTTCACATCTTGCTCTTCAAAATCACCCAGGTAACTTTAAAAATTGTGATAATCTTCATTTTTCATTATTGAATATTCTATTCTAGGCTAGTTTCTAAACAATATTTCTCGCCTCATGCTATAAATTTTACTCATAATTGAAACAATTTATTTTTGTTTTCAGCATCCAATCCAGATAATAAAGAGCCAACAATACAGGAAAATATTTATCATCAAATCTTGTGTTAATTTCATTAGAAACTGAATCTATTATTTTATACAATATGTTAAATCAAGGTTTGACTTTACATCATCATGTGCCATGTCAAGGTTTGACTTTACATCACCATGTGTGCATTTTGGTCACCTCTTCTAAATTCATTTGAATATTCTTTGCACTTTTTAAAATTCTCTGGAGTAAGAATTTTTTTGAAAAGATTCACGCTTGGTTGAAATATACATCCACGTGAAATTTATTAATGGTTTCAATTGTAGCTTAAACTGAAGCTTGAACAGTCCAAAAATTAAGGTTAGCTGATTGAAGATGTTTTGATAGAGTAAAGCATTGTTGAAAAACTCTCCGCAATACAAACAAAACGAATAAAAATTCTTATGAAAACATGTTAAAGGACATTAACTTCTTCATCATTGAAAGAGTTGTTTTCCAAAATCAATGATTGGAAATTATCGAGAAGGGTTTTATGGTTTAAAAGACTATCTCGTGTTGTCTCGTAAAAGCCCTCTTGTGTCACCTTAAGATTGCATTGTTAAAGAGCTCACAGAAAAGATATTTGTTGATATGAGATTTTTTTTCTTAAATAGTACGCATTTTTAAGACTTATCAATTAAAAGTGTACTATGATTTCAACAGTTGAAATGTGTTTCTAGCAGAAGAAAGTGATGAACACTTATTAAATAGACACACTTAAAAGATGAGCGTAACAATGAATGTAAAATACCAAGGCATTTAGTGAAAATCATGCAGCCACACCACTCTGGCCTCTCACAACTGTCGTTACACAGAGCACACAAGAATGAAATATTTAGCCTGTATGAAGTTTACGTCTTTAGTTAAAATTAACCATGATTCTTCATCAATCTTTTCTGTTCTGAAAAGGCCGGTATAGGCTTGATGAATTTCTAATTATTTAAAACAAACTTAAAACACTTACTCATGTCTGAAAATATGTTGAGTTTCTTCAACCATTACGGAGACCGAGCAAGATTTTTTTTTCATGATCATTGGTTCGCGATTTACGTAAATTGAATTGGCTCGTTTTTTATCATTCCTCTCAAAAAATTTGGGGGTGCTACCGCCCCCTCTCGACCCCCCTATTTGCCGCCCCTGGGCAGGTGCGTGCACGGGAGGAGGGGGGATGCCTGTTGGTCTCGGTTCGAGCCTGAAGAGGGCCCGATATTGTCAATATGAGGGGTGAAATTCTTTCGAGGAACGTAGGGGCAAAGAGAGGGGCTCGTATAAGTCATTTGAAATAGGCCCTAAAATTTCTGTGCACGCCCCTGTGCACTGAATATTAAAAGATTTTTATGCCGACAAATACATTTTGTACATTACATCACACTTATTTTTGATTAAGTGTTTTTTTTTTAATGATTTGAAGATTTTATGATTTGAATATTATTTTTATTTATGATTTGAAGTGCTAGTAAAGGGAAGATAGTTTTAATGCCTTGCAGAAGGCCCGGCAATTAGAAGGTTCATTAGGGACCATTGCCCCTCCGTCTATTCATAAAATTAATGTATTTTTACACACATAGTCGCTTTTTTTTTTCGATATAGTTTGCGTTGAGTACTAACCTCCTAGATAAATTAGAATAACAGATCTAATACTGTCTTTTGTTTAAAAAGTGTCAATAGAATGCTTAGTTTCGTGAAAATTTTCTGTTTTAATATGAAACCGACATTTTATCATTTTAAGGGAATTCGCATTTTTGTTTTCTTCATCACCAATCAGAGAGAAGGAGATTTGTTATTAAATAAATAAATAAATGAATGAAAAACATCGTTGTCATTCTGAAAAGTTAAGGTTTTAATTAATTTCATTCACTATGTTGAAATGTTTTGAATGATATTTATGCTCAAACTTTATTTACGACATTGGCTGTGCCAGTGCCTAGGGAGACAAAAGACTCCTCTTAAGGGCGCCCATGCACATAGCTATACTGCCGTGCTAAACGCAAAAGTTGTATGTATCTCCCGCTGAGTCCAAAACGAGAAATTGCCGTTTAAAGTTCTGCGCTTCCATGTATTTCATTTAAATCTAACTTTTTCTTTAAAAAAAAAATATTTTCCATTGTCATATTACCATAAAACATTTTAGATAGGTGAAATATGTGACAAAGTAAAAAAAGGTGATCGTAACTCAATTTTGATAAAAAGTGCAGATACGACCTTTGTGCTTAGCACTGCAGTATTTAAGTAAAAATTATGGCAAATGTTTAATCTATGTTTAAAAATAATTACTTTATGAAACTGAGAGTGCATATGAGACAGTGAGAAGCAAAGGGATGAGGTGGCAAAATTAAAAATTTGGGAGATAACCAGTAGGAGAACCTATCCTCTAACCTATCCCCTCTGTCTTAGGGCAAGAGATAGTATTAGTAGCCCTAATAGGTTTTGTTCTTATACCAGGGATGGCCACCCCTAAGGGCAAGAGCGCACCCCATCAAAAAAAACCTCCCCCCCCCAAAAAAAAATTCACTAGCGCAGAGTGCGCCATGATCCCCCCCCCCTCCTCTCCGTAACTGGACACCCCTGGTTATACAGCATGATTTAGAAAAATAATTCAATGAAAGCCTGCCAAGGACCTTATCTTTAAACGCATTTTACTCAAAACTGGAAGATGTCCACTTACATCACTTTGCTTCTCACTGCCTCACATGTGATTTTAAGTACGGGGGTGGGGGGTTAAGAATTATATATACGAAAACGCGTTTCAATTTTGTAAAGTTGGCATGTGCAGAAATCTATAGATTCAAATTACTTAAGTGTTTGGGGCAGAGTTCGATCATTCTGATATTGGACATGGGGCTCATTTGTATTACAGGGCCCCCCCTAGGACTCGACTAAGATTTTTGAAGACACTGGGCATGAAATTCATTTTGTCCCCCCCCCCTCCCCTACATTTCGGCTTGTTCTGAATGTATAAAAAATATTTCGATACTTGCGTATTAACACAGCCATGCTAAATTTAGTGGTAACCTCATATCACAACGTTTAAAAAGTAGAAGAGATATTACGATAATTATATGAAATGTGTGGGGTTAAACTTCGCCAGTTTACCGTCAATATCGAAGGTATTTATGATATAACTTTTAATGGTAAATACAGACTCCACTTGGAGTGTCTTTGAGATTTGCAAAGAGATCTATTTTTTAAGGGGAATGTTTATCAACAAATAAAGATATTTTTTCCTTGTCTTCGCTTTTGCAAAAATATCAATGACATCATTATACTCTAGATTCTGAGTGAAATCATTATTTATTTTTAATTAGCAAAAGCATGATAAATTAAGGAGATTTTGGGCCTCCCTGAATTCTAAGAGCAGGGGCCTGTGCCCCGCGGTAATCAGGCTTTGGTTTGGGATGCCATTGAAAGTTTTTAGGGTCGTTTGATTTTGCATTTTGGTATTGGTTTCGTTTTGGGTAGTCTCGCTCTGGGGGGGGGAGGCAACAACAAGGCGCTGAGAGCCAAAGCGAGCCCCTTGTCAGTTAGGGCACCGGGCCCTGTCAAGGGGCTGGTAGAGTTTCCCATTAGGCTGACATGGACTCGCGTCCTCCTTGTTTGAGGATGAGCAATCTTACATATATGTTTAAACTAGGCCAGTAACGCACATTATTTCTGGAATTGTTTTTGAATTAATTTCTGTATTACTTCATTAAATGAGAGTACGTAGTGTAATTTTTAGTGAGAGGGAAATGTTTTAACCCCTTATAAATTTGCATCATATAATGTGGGAGATGGACAGTCGTGAATACTTTGATGGTCGTGAATGTCGTGAATAGTCGTGAATGGAAAGTCGTAAAAACTTTGGACTCGTGACTAGAGATTCGCGGATTCGAAAGCTGCCGTTGTTGGTCAAAGACCTTCCATGTTCGCAATGGTGACGAGTGTACGTTAAATTTATAGTGATCACGAAGTTTTCCTAGTTCTCGTTCCAAATCAATACCTCGATCTGGGGGGTGCTGGATCAGGTCCGGTGCGGCTCCTAGTCTTGAAGTCAAGAAACAGAGGTCGTCTCCAGTGCTCCATATCTAACCTCTTAAGCCATGTTATAGTATAGTTAGCAGGTACGGAAGGGGGGGGGGGGGGAAACCATACTGAAGGGCACTTTGGTACATTGTAAGTAATTTGTTTATAAACATTTATACAAAGGCAAGTTATCTTATCATTTTGCGACGCGCGCGTGTATGTGCGTTTTCTTTCTGCATTACTAGTAGCACAAGTGTATACAAGTATGCATCATCTTTTTGCAGATTAATTTTTCATCTTGAATTGACAGGCAATCATTCAGGGCAGTTATTTTCAAGTTTTTCAGGAAGGTGGCAAAAAAAGTGCAAACCCAATACAAACAACAGGGGGGGGGGGGACAAAACACAATAGCACAGGTGTTCTCAAACTGGATGCTATAAGGTAGAGATGCGGGGGGCCAACGAAATGTCCATGATATTAATATATATATGTATGGTAGGTGTGGCCAAATGCCATATGAATCAGTTCGATCATCCCCCCCTCCTAATTTAACGGAGAAAAATTCACCAAAAATTCGCTAGATCGTAATTCATTGTAATCAGAAGTCTAACTGATGACACAGCGTCATTAACAAGCAGTTTATAATTACCAAAGAATAGTTTAGGAAAAAATTATTGGAGGATCAGTGTGACAACAAAAAATAAGTTAATAGAAAAAGAAAAAAGACAAAGAACATTCATTTGAGATTGATGTCTTGAATTCAAATTATGTTTTTTGCAATCACAAATTTCAACAGGACCCAACTGGTAGGGTTTCATGTTCCTACAAATGGAATAGAATGGAAATGGCCAAGAACTTTGCACCCGACATATTATGACTGTTGATTTTCTAAAATAAGTAATGTGAGGTATATGCATAATAAAACGGTGTGATTAGGAAATAGGAAATTTTTGAGCCCCCCCCCCCCTTAAAATTTTGCATGTGGGCGTCCTTGAAAATATATTTCTTTATTTTTCAAAAAATATTATCAATTTCTCAGCACAAAGGGCCCCCTATGCTCGAATAACTTTTCTTTGTGTCATGAAATTTTTAAAGGTTTTTTAAAAAATACATATTTACTTTATGGTACAGTCGACCCTCGTTTTACACGGATTATTTTACGCGTTTTCGATTATACGCGGTTTAAGATTTGGCACCTTTTTTTTATTTTACGCGGATGAGTTTCGGTTTTACGCTGATGGGGCAATACTAACAGATTAGAATTTTCCCTTCTTTCAAAATTCAAACTCCTAAAGGTTTCAGATTACACGCAATAAACTGCATTTTGGCGTGCTAATAATCGAGCTTGGGCCACTGGAAACATCTTATATGTGATTGGTTCCTGAGCTCTTTCCAGAAGTAAAATTATTAAACTCACACACTTCAGAACTCACTGGAAGAAAAGCTTTTAGGAGTGACAAAGGAGGACAAGAGCAACGAGGATACCGACATCGATGACACAGAAGCAAAGACGTTAACATTGAAAAATTTCAGTCATTCCTTTACAATAGATCTTTCTGATTTGTTAGTGAAGGAAGATTCTATCATGAAAATGATCATGGATGTGTTAATGCTCTGCAAAGAACTACAGAGAAAAATTCTTGACTGCTGAAAGACTATCATAACCAGCTCCTTTTCATTAACACTAAATTAATTTGTGTTTTCTTTATACATGTTGTACACAGAAATCAATATAAGTACAGATTAAACTTGTTATAATTAGTCATCAATAGAATGAAGTCTTTTTTTTTATCTACGGAACATAACCCACATTTTAACACCAATATTAAGTCTCAATTTATGCGATTTTGATTTACGTAGCCTTTTCGAGGAACGTAACCCCCACGTAAAACGAGAGTCTACAGTATTTGATAAAATTGTCTTCAATTGTTTACATGAGCCAGGGGGAGGGACATTTGTGCACAAACCTGGGGTACATATGAACAGGATAAATAAATGAAATACAAGCAGGTTCGGATCTATGTACCTGCAGACCACGCGGTGAGGGGGGGGCACGCCTCTAAGGGGGGCCCATAGCCCAAGAAACTGAGAAAAAAAAATTACAAAATACAAAATAAATTTTTAAAAACTTTACTCTAGTTTTACCATTAACAGTTCAAGAATACATTTTCGTAATGTTTTGGTAAAAATGTGAGGAAAAATTAAAACTCAACACACACTCCTTAATATGAAATATATACTATGTATCTACAATTACATATTGAATGGTTTTTAACCTATACTGTGTCAGTTTCAATTGCACAGCAATGGCATCATTCAGAAAAATTTTTTCCTCTGCTCACTGTTAAATTTTAAAGTCTCGTAGCCAGACCCAAATCTACGTACCCGCAAACCCCACGGGGGGGGGGGGGGCACGCCTCTAAGGGGCCCAAGGCCAAGACAGCAAAATAAATTTTTAAAATCTGTATCAAAGTTTGAACAGTTGAAAATATTTTTTTTAATGAAATATTTTGCCCCGTGTTCACATGACCCCCACCCTCTCTTTCGCCTTCAAGTTAAATAAAATTAAGAATTAAAAGCATATACAACTCTGTATTAGCAAATCTTGCCAATTTGTAAAAATTTTCAATATTGTACAATAGGTTTCATGAATAAACATAAAAAAGAAAATTTGAAGGCAGGGGCGGATACGTGGGGAGGGTCATGGGGGTCGTGAACGCCCCCCCTCCAATTGGACAATGTTACCATCCATCGATTGTATGTGGTCATAATTTAATAACTGCATACGAAATGGATGGATGTAGAATATCATGCAAATGTATTATTACACAAATTACACCCCCCCCCCCCACCTTCTTACATTCTAATCTGTGTCCACCCTTGTTTGCGGGAACACATCTTTTTTCGAGGTAAACGTGAAATTTGACAAATTTTTGCTTGCCCAAATAAAGCTCAGTTTAAATTACTTAGACTCAAGTGCCCATACTTGGGACAGTACCCTAACTTGGGACATTTTGCCGAATTTAGTTTAGAGGGCTGGTACGCCTGCCCTCTAAATAATGGTGATACAATAAATAAATCTTTTGAGGCTATGAGAGCTAAACTTTGATGTTTTAGCTTTTTGGATTAGTTTAATGATTTTGAAAATTAAAAAAAAAAATGCGATTTTTAAGAATGGAAATAATTTTGGTAACCTACGCTAACTGAGCAGCATTATTTTTAATTTGTTTCAAATTTCATCTCGGCTAATGTACCTGTGCCTTATTTGGGTAAATTCATTTCCACTTAACTAATTCGGTTTAACTAATTTAGTCATAAATTTCAGAAATTGCAAATACACTCCAAACTTGGGACACTGTTCCAAGGTACTAAGGCATAAAAAGTGTCTATAAGAAATATTGTGGAAATAAAGTATACATAATTGCATTATAAGAAAAAAGCATAGATACAAAATTTTAAAAAATGAAGATTATTCTGATGACAATAATTGTGTCATACATTAGCAGGACAGAAAAGTTGTCATTGTTAAAAAAAAAAAAAAATTGGAATTAATTGATAAGCAAAAGACGTTTTCTAAAAATATTACATATGTTAGTTCTACTAATGAAAATGTGTCCCAAATTATTTATTGATTAGACTAATTTATTTGTTGTGAATTTTACGTGTTATGAAGTAATGAAAATGAATATGAAAAGATGTGAAATGAGGAACACGAAGAGCTAAAAATTAGCCGCATTCAGTGTTTGGGTTCCCAATTGCTTTTATGCTTCCAGATATAGAGGAAAACGTTAATTCAAAAGAATTAATATTACTAGGGAGACATGCAATAATTTCAGGGGCAAGTATACATTCTGAAATCTTTGAGCGACAACACAAAAGATTTTATTATTTCTATCTAGTGATATTTTTTGCTTTATTGAGTTGTAAAATTAATTTCATAAAAATGATAGCTGGTGTCCCAAACGATTATCTTTTGCTGCATACATATTAAAGATCAAAATGTTAAGTGTCCCATATTAGGAATGGACATATTAACAAATCAAGATCTTGTCCTTCGGAGAAGTACTAAGGCCCATCCTAAAAAAGAATACTTCGTTCAAATGGAAATGGAAAACATATGATTAATGTGTATGTGTTACAAAAGGTAAAAATTCAAAACTCCCAAGTATGGGCAATTGACTGTATGCCTTTATTTTGTCAAAACTAGTTTGTTTATTTTGAAAGAGGTGAGTTTTCATAAATTTACGATGAATTTTCATTATTTTTACAATAATGAAGCACATTTCGAGGAACCGAAACGGCGATACAAAACTGAATAGGAAAGTCCATTTAACTTTCAATGTCATATACATAAAATACAGCTTCTGTTCAAATCTTTAAATTTTTAGTTGACAATACAAGATAATAACATTTGGAAGTATGAAGTATGTGTTTAGCTTGCAAAAAAGTCTCTCTTAAGCTTTTCTCTTTTTTAAAATTACACCTATTTCATTTCTTGTCTCTTGAGAACGTTCCCACGTGTCTGCTAAAAGACGGGGTATCGGCAGCAAGGAAGACAAAAGCTTTCTTTTGAAACGCGCTCCGCTCCACACCTGTAGATGACTTCCCTCCTACCCCCTGCATTCTTTGGGTTTGTGGTATAAAAGGAATAAAAGAGTTGTTATCACGGGGTCACTCAAGGTCACTGTCTAGTCTTAGAAGTTGAAGAGAGACAGATGACTTCCATGCCGGGGGGGGGGGGGGGGGTAATGGCTAAATTAGAATAATTTTTGTGATTTTTTTTTTCCAATTTTGGTCCTTTTTTTCTGCTTTTTAATATATGAATTGATAAGCAACAAGATGCTGTAGAAATTTTATTTTTTAGTGAAAATGAAAAAAAAAAATTCAAATCAAGGATTCGATTTTTTTTCTTTTTTTTTCCAAAAAAGGAAAGAAAGTGGTTTTATTTTAAAACAAAAGATAGTTTCTCACATGGAGTCGTGTTTCAGTGGTTTCAAGACGAACTAAATTGTAATTTTGTGAAATTAAAGTAGTTTATACAAAATTTTTTGGTTGAAGGGTTGAATAAGGGGGAAATTATGAAAACAAAGTTTTCTTTAAAACACTCAACACATATAACTTTAAAAATGCAGTAAAAAGTGTTCACGGTAGTACATTAGCGCAGCCAGAATTTTCTTTCGGGGGATGTCATATCAAGTCTTTACACAAAGTACTAGGATTGAGATTTGAGAATATGTCTGCAACATCCTATCTTAACCCCTTCTTTACCCTAAAATGAATGTGACTCCACGACTTTTGATTGCATTACCTAAATCTTCTTAAAAATTAAGAGCACATCCACGGGCGGCTCGTAGTCGTAAAAAGGAGGGGGCAGACGCAGACTTTCAAAAGTAAAGGGGCAATGCCGCTTGTAACAGATACTGAAATAGGAAAAAAAATTTTTTTAACTTATCCACAAGTCATTAGATAAAATATCCTTCAAATTAGTGTTAGAAATGAGTACTTAAATTTAGGCGTCATGATGGATGCCTAAGTGGACGCTATTTTCAATAAGTCAATTACATGTCACATCCAAACATAAAACTTGTTATTAAACACGCTGCCGATAGGATATTCGTAGATTTTCAAAAACAAAGTTGATTTGCATTTAAAAATTACTTTTACAAATTCATCAATTGAGTCAATCACGGGTCTTATTAATCTTAATCACAATAAGACAGGAAATAAAAGGTTCAACGTAATCCAAAACGCTTAGACCTGGCACCTAGAATTAGAAATCTAGGCTTCAAATCAAAATTTTTGGTCTTAAATGAGATTAACAACCGTTTATTTCAAAAACTGTTTCAAATTGATTTCATCAACGAACTTTAAGAAATTAATCAGAGATACATTTTCTTAAGATAAGAAATGTCTAATTAGCAAAATTTCTTTAAAGCTAGGCACAGAGTGCAGTTTAAATTTCTATTATAGGTACCGCGTTTTAAAAGAGTTTGCAGTAACCAATAATAATAATAATAAATAAATAAATGCAATAATAATAATGATGATAAATAAATAAAGTCCAGATATAATTTTATTCCTAACTCTAATGTAAATTTTTATTCTCTCCTATATATCTTTCATTTAGTAGAAGGGACCCTTTCCTGATCATAAACATTTATAAGGTAAAAATCGATCACCTAATTTTTATTTTTAAAAAATGAAATTTTAAGGAAATATGAACTAATAAAGTTCTCACCACCATCTCTTTTTCAGAAAGAGCTGAACTCATTCAATTATCCCACATTTTCACTTGTTTTCCCTTATATAAGAATTTTTATTTATAGAGCTTTACCCATCAATAAATTCAAACAAGAATATTTTCAAACAAGAATAATAGAAAAATATCAAAATATATTTTTCAAACAAAATATTTCTAAACAATATACGCGACTCATACGAGGGAGAAAGGGGCGACTGCCCCGTTACTTTCAACAGCAAAGTGCTCTTGCCCCTCCACTTTTTAAGTTAAAAATTATTGATCGATCAATTAATGCTATTGGGGAATTCACGTGTTGAAATAAAGAATTGCCTTATAAGTATGGTTCAGTGGCGCAGAGAGGAAGGGGGGGGGGGAAACCCACCAGGGTCCTTATTTTGACATTATTACCAATTCTAATTTTTTTGTTTTACACGCATGCATTGTTTTGAGTTTTGATCAAAAAAAAAAAAAACAGAAAGAAATTCTATCTGCGCTAGTGGTGTGCGTATTATATTTTTCTCACTTTATTATTTTCCTAAAAATTGCCAACTTGGCCCAATGGAACTTTGAATTGGAGGGGAGGAAGTCTACTGCGGCTAACTGTCCCAATTTTTGAGAGATCATTTAGAGTCATTAATTGCGTTGAACTGGCCGCCTAAGCATCCAGCATTTGTTTGAATTTAACACCTTGAATTCAAATTATGTTTTTCGCAATCACGAATTGCAACAGCACCCTGCTCGTTGGGTTTCTTTTTTCCACAAATAGAATGAAATGAAAATGGACAAAAGTTTTGCATCCTTCTTTTACGATTGGTGATTTTCTACACTACGAGGCATATCCATAAAAAAAAAAAAAAAAAAAAGAAAAAAAAAAAAAAGAAAAAAAAAAAAAAGAAAAAAAGAAATAGTGACTTGAATGGCGGGAAAAAAGATAGAGATTTTATGGCCCATATCTAAGAGTACACTTATGACAAAGATTATTTACAGGGTATAACGTTGTGTACTTTTATTTCTTATCAATCATAAATGATGGGAATAAGTCATTTGGAAATTTTGTATTAAGATAAAATTTAGCTGTTTAAAGTTCATCTAGGTGCTTTTCCCCATAACGTAATTTTACCAAAAGAACCCTTTTTTTTAATGCAAAGTCTGCTTGAGCTAAGCCGCCCAAAAATAGGAATAAAATCAAACCGCAGGTAATTTGAATCTCTAACAACGAAAATTGAGCTCCTTAATTAAATATTAAAAACAACCGGTTTCAAGGTAATCTGAAAAATCAGAGCAACATCAACTTTGGTCAAGTGAGGATAATAAGCGATTCCTAATTTTTCAAAACAGTTGCGAGTTGTAATGTTTTGTTGTAATGGATCTTGAAAATTATATGAAGGGTAAATTTTTCTCCCCTATAAGTCTTTGCTGATCTTGGCAGCTCTGCCAACTCTGTTTTATAAATTTGGATCTGCCTTTATAGCCGAGTGAGATCTCAAAATGCGTAACATCATCGTCAATTCATTTCATCTCTGGCCCAACATTAATAGTTTTACAGTTTTTTGGAAGGTATAAAGGTCCTGAAGTTAATTTTGCTCAAATATAGTTAGTGATGTAAATCATATCGATAATGAATTACAATTTTTCGAAATTAAGAATACGCCTCTGTGTTAAATTTTAGATATAGATTTTTTGAAACAAAATTAAATCTTTCACATTGCAATTAAATTTAAAATAAAAATTTGAAAAAAAAAATGAATAAATAAATAATAATAAATAAGTAAAATAAAATCTTGAAACAAAAAAAGCGTGAAATGAAAGCATGTATCAAATTTTTTAGAGATTTTATTCAGAAAGCCCAGGACAATGAATCAGGCAAAAATAAATATTCATAAAAAATGAATAAATAATTATGAAAACGTATTTTTTCTGGAGCGCGAGCCCTCAAACCTCGTGCGCCCTCCCACATCTCGGGTGTTGCGGGGGCAAGGGCGCCCACATGCAAAATTGTAAGGGGGGGGCTCAGATATTTTCCCATGGTTTAGCAAGATATTTTCCCCATGGAAACAGACTCCAGGGCAGATTAGAATCATTAAAATTTGACATTTTTAATAGCTTATTCATTAACGGCTGGAGAAGAATTGTTTTTACATTTATGCAAAGGAAAAAGTACTAAAAGCAAGAAAGTTCTAATTTCTAAGGGAGGGCTCGAGCCCCCGCTTGCCCCCTATGTGGGCGCCCATGTGCGGGGGCGCTATTTACGCCCCTGGAGAGTTAAAAGTTTTATGCGGGATGGGGGGAAGGGAAGTCGACGACCAAACTGACTAGTGGCCCAGCGCGGGCTCGGTGTATTTGTATAGGAACATCCGTTGCTTTCCTTCCATTAATTTAAAACTTTCACATAAAGTAAATCTCAACTTTGCAGCAATTGTAACCAGGGGCGGACTGGTGCGTTCTCGAACCTGTGCGTCTTCGTGTTCCCTCCCCCCTTTTCTTTTCTCCGTCGATCCGGGCCTCCCGATGTGCGTGCGCCCTTTAGGAGTCAAGGTTGGCGCCCTCTTGGGGGACCCAGTCAGCCTCTGATCGTTTCCTTCACACTACAGCCAAGTTAGCTTTGCCCCAACTATAGAAGATATGAGCAGAACCGAATTTTGCTCTACGCGGCTCCTAAGCAGAGTTGAAATTGCTCCCCACCCCTTCAAAATAATTAGGAGCAAAATTTCCTGGATTTAAAAAAAACGCAACAAAAAAAAAAAGAAAACTCCAAAAAAAAAAATTTTCTTACTCGGCTATTTTTGCTGACGATTCCGCGAATTTGGAGAAAAATCGTTTCATTGATATTTTTCCTTTAATTTTTTTTTTTTTTTAGTGAGGCCTAATTTTCTTTCTTGTTAGATGTTATTGTAAGATATGCGCGCATGGTCGTATTTTATCATTCTATAAAATGGGAACAAGATTGGGGAAAATGAGGTTTGGCGAGCTAAGCGAGCAAGAGGCGGCGCTCCCTAGTAGTTTCATAAAACTTCTTCTCTTTTATCCTTTGAAGTTTTAAAACATTCCATTCCTTGACAGCGCTGATGAATTTTTGTGAAATGGTTTAAACATGAGTTTGACCAGTCTCCCAAACTGTGGTCTGAGGACCCTCGGGGGTCCGCGGTGCTATCAAGCTAAAACGTTAAATATAATTGAGATTGAAAAACGAGTAACGATATTTTAATTCAAAACGAAATCTCATTTATGAGGAATAAAAAGTTCTTGCTTAAATATGCATGCAGAACGCAACGGCTCCCCCCCCCCCGTCAGAACTTTCGGATGTAAACACACACACACAGTACAGCTTGGATATTATACTTTAAATTAAAATTTTGCTCCGAAATTTTCAAGACTCATCCATTACACAGCATTACGACGCTGCCAGGATAGGTTTACCCGAACCACAGTTAATAGTTCAAATCTTAATACGCCATAAAATACAACTCACATGAAAAAATAACACTCTAAAATTAGGCTAGCAGTGTTTTGGTCACTAACTTCAAAAGTTCATTTTATTTAGTAAACTTGTTGTAGAAATTTTATGATAACATTTTTGTTCCCACTTAAATTTCAAATAGAATTTTACTTCCATTACTCAAAATGATAATGTAAGAAATGAAAACCAGACAAGAGCGCTGAAAAACATACATAACAATGAATAAATAAATATTACGGCAAAAAAGCGTGAAAATATATTTGAAAAAAAAATAGATTTAACTGTGTCAAATCATCTTTTATTTTAATGATCCGGGGGGGGGGGTCCGCGAAGTTCGTAATTTATCGTGAGGGGGTCCGTGGAAGTCTTAAGTTTGGTTACCTCAGAGTTAGACCTATAAGGGAAAGTATAATAACAGAAAATGGAGGAATAAACATTAATCGAGATTTGTCTAAGCCTGCTTATGCTGCCTGGTTTATTCAAGACAGCATTTTTACTTTCAGGAGAAATTAACTTCCTTTGAGTTGTTTCATTATTCGTTATCTTTTGCTCAGTAACTCATTTTAATTGAAAAAATTTAAAAAAAAAATTATATACGAGTCTATTCCGAACGATTTTGGAACTTTTTTCGAAATTAGGTATTAGTGCTGTTTTGATCAAAACTGTGTTTTGAGATCGAATATCTAATTAAGCTATTTTATGCCTGTGAAGCTGAATCAAAGCTCTGAACTTCAATAGTTTGTGCGTTCAGGGCCTGATTACCGCACAGGCCAAGCAGGCCTGCTCATCTTCTTATACAGGGTTCCAAATTCTTGAAATACTTATGCGTAGCATTTAAGAATCATGTATTTTTAAGAAAATAATAAAAAATCAATGATATATTAAACGGAAAAAACTGTTTTGATACTTTGTTAGTATTTCTCTTATTTAGTAATTCTGTAAAAGAAATCCTTGAAGACTGAAAAGAAAGAATTGTATTTGGCAAGTAATCAAATTTTTTTTATTTGAGTGGGAAGGGGGCGGGGTCAATATCCAATCAGCTTAATTGAGCTGTAAAAGTTTTAACTTATAAAATGAACATAAAAAGCAGTGGGCAAACAGTGCGACTTCACATTGCTCCGCGGCCCTATATGCTAGGGCTAGTACCGACACTGCGGTAAGGTTAAACAATATTTTGGTTAAACTTTAAGTGATAGAATAGAGAGTTTCTCTAAATTATTGTGAGTCTTGGGCCTCACTTTTAGTAAGTCGGGCCTAGGGTGCGTTTATCATTTTATCAGAGCTGTCATCTTTATTTATAATAGCAGCATTATCCTGTTAATGAAACAATCGCGAATTGCTTTTATCTTGAGTTGATGTTGATCTGATTTTCCAGATTATCACGACAACTGTTGTTTTCATATTTATTTAGGGAGCGAAATTTTAGTTGTCGTATTTACAAATCGTCTACGGATTGATTTTATCAAAAAAAAATTTCCGATGCTTAACTCAAGCAGGTAAAAAAAGAAGAAAAAAGGAAGGGGGAAGGGTGTAAAATTACGTTTTTTCAGGAAAAAACACCATACAGTTGATCTTAAGATGCAAAACTTTACATAAACCTGCTTATAAATTCCAATTATTTAAGATTGATAAAGATATATAACGTTATACGCGGTAAATAATCTTTATGATAATTGTGTTGATGGATAGCGGCCATAAAATCTTTATGTTTATTAGCGTATCCCAATCGCTATTCCTTATTTTTTTTGGATAGGCCGCGAGATACCTATGCTAGAAAACCACCAGTCATAATATGACGGGTGCGAATTTCTTGGCCATTTCCGTTCCATTCCATTTGTAGAGATAAGAAAACCAACTAACAGGGTCCTATCGCAATACGTGATTGCGAAAAACATAATATGAATTCAAGATGTCAAAATCCAGATGATTTTTCCTTCATTTCTTTCTTTCTTTTGTTTTTTCATCTACGAATCCACGATTTGAATAATTTCTTCCGTCTATTTGATTAATCTCCCAGTCATTACGTTCACTCAAGTGAATTTCTTACCACACTCCTCACTTTTCGATTTTACTTGCAAGTTTCCGCTTTTGAAAATTGCCCATCTTAAAAACTTTTTGAAGATTCTTTTATGTTCTTCGGTTTTTAATTTAGCATATTTCTTTACTTAAAAATTATTCCGCCTTTTTCGCTCGACACTCATTTTTATTTGCCTCCGAGACAAGTAAACAAGTACATAAGTTAATTTTTAAATCTAAATATTTTAAGAACATCAAAGAGAAATGTCTATCACTCAAGAAACCCCAATTTAGTAAATTTCAATAAGGCACTGAAAATCTCAGTCGAACTCCAATCTTGTAGCGACTTCTGGCTGGTCAAACGCAAATAACTCTTGCTTTTCTGCAATCAGCACCCGCTTCTTGTCTTCACTTATTGTTTTTCATTGAAATTAAAAAAGATGTCGCTATGGATAAGGAAAGAATACTAATGTTTCACTTTCAAGAATGATAATTAAAAAGAATGTGTGGTTAACACTAAATTCGTGCATAAGGAGTGCATATTTAGCCTATTATTGGGAAATGCGGCCTGAGTATGATGTACGTGTAAAATGTGGTCTCAGTAAGTATGATGTATATGTGTGAAATGTGAAAACAGGAATATTTGCTCCCCCCCAACCCCGTAATAGTTAATGGTGCAGGCTGTGTCATTGAACATTAGAAATGTTTTCTGGAGTATTTCTCTTCTTTTTTAAGGGGGGGGGGGGTGCAATCTCATTCTTTTCTTGAGCTAGATGGTCTTCGTATTTGGAGGTGCACCATTACTGTAGAGGGGATGGGCGCCGCTGGTGAAAAATGTCTGATTTTAAGACAAAACTGGCAATTCCCCAGAAGCGGAAAAATGTGTCCACACATACACAAATAAGAGAGAGAGAGAAGAGAGTTGCCAAGAGCGCCCATATAGGGGGAAAAGTGGGGGCTCAAGCCCCCCCTCCCCCTTAGAAAGGAGAACTTCCTTGCTTTTAGTGCTTTTTTCTTTGCGAAAAAAATTCTTTTCCACCCATTAATGAATAAGTTGTTAAAAGTGTCAAATTTTAATATCTCTAATCTGTACTGAAATCGGTTTCGATCTGGAAAGTCTTCTGCTAAACCATGTGGAAAATTTCTAAGCCCCCCCCCCTTCCTTAAAATTTTGCATATGATCGCCCATGAAAGTTGCAGTTTAAATCTAAAGAGTGTGATTAATAATAACACTCAAGCAAAACAATCCATGTTACTGATCAAAAATTAATTAATTTTAAAGCTTTTTAATGGACATTTTTCTTAAATATTTCAACAACTTTAATTGGGCGAAGAGAATGCAACATCGAAAGTAGCGTAAATAAATCAAATCCGCAAAATTATACACAGTTCTCTCATTTAAAATACTACACATATCATTTTTAAAAATGTCCTTCGCTACTTTTTTTTTTGCGCTCGCCATCGGGTAGAAGAGCACTGAAAGATACAATGAATCTCAAATCCACAAAATATTATATAGTTCTTTCATTGAAAATGCTATGGCAAAAAAAAAAAAAGACTCATTGATATCCTTTCATTTGCACGGGGGGGGGGGCATTGAAAAGTAACTCAATAACATCAAATCCACAAAAAAAAATTTTACACAGTTCTGTCATTTATGATGCTCTGCGTGTAGTTTAAAAAAAAAAAATCCACTTCCTTTTTACCCAATGAGCGCGCGGGGAGGGAGGATTGAAAGCAACAAAATAAAATAAATCGGCAAAACGGTGTTATTCGTATAGCGTGTAATTCAAACAATCGACGTCCTTCTTTTGGGGAGAGTGGAAGGGGGGGGGGGGAGACGTAATTTTATCACAATACGCAAAAAATCAAGTGGTAATTACAAATAGAGTGAGTCACCGCCGCTTTTTGAATGACGTTTGATCGAAACAGCTTTGATTCCACAAAGCGGTTGATTCAATGAAGCGGCTAATTCAATAAAGCACTTTTTTTGAGGATTTGATTCATTAAAGCGGCTGATTCGATTAACCACTGATTTAATAAACTGGCGTCCACTGTATCTGAAATTTCATTTATGAGAAGCAAGGAATGAAAAAAAATCCGTTGCTTCAAAGCAATTTAATAAATACACTGGTCATTTTCCGCTAAGTAAACTTTGTCATCTGTAAAAGAGCGCAACGCATTCAATAACACCTTTAAATAACAAAATGCATAACATACGGTCCCCTCATAACGCTTGCTTAGTCACAGGATCAGAAGGAGAATATTTGCGCGGCACAATGCCACAGCTGCTGTCACAGACTACTCCTGGATGTACTTCCGGTCTTCTGTGGCAATAGCTGTTTTTGTTGTTTAGCGTCACGGGCTTTCCGTGGCAATAGCCAAAGCGTTGAGAATATGTACCTACTTGGAAGTTCCTATGAAAAAAGTGACTTAACAACATTTGATTGATAATTATTTAAAGATTTCTTCATTTGTTATGAAATGAAGCTATTACAATATTGCATAAAACATTGTTTAAACACTTCTAGCTACTAATGAAAACAATGTCATTATTTTTATTACATAATAATCTAAGTAATATCACAAAGTATTTGTATGATAAACAATCACAATGGTACTTACTTGAAAAGGTTTCAGGTGTAAAATTGAAAATCCAGTAAATCTTCTCATTGCCTCCATAAGCAAGAATAAAATTATAATATCTTCTTTTTGCCAGCAAGATAATTCTTATGACAGAATATACAGAAATGATCCTGCCGATAAGAATTACCCAACTAATTCGTATAGATGCTACGCTGCAGTTCCTAGCATGTTAAAAATCGCTTTTTTTTTCTTTCCAGTGCATGATGGTCCTTCATAAAAAAGAGGCTCATTCATTTCGCGCGATTATCAATGATTTACGTAGCTTTGTTCAATTTCGAAGTTACACTTTGAAATTCACTTTATCAAAATCATTACCGTAGACACAAAGATGGCTACCTTTTCCCTGATTTTAGAAGGTTTATTGTCAGTGTTGCCAACTCTTCGAAAGGACTGGGGCTAAGTCAAGCTAAAAAAAAGGGCTAGATCAAGCCAAAGCATGGACGAATGGGGCTAGATTCAGTAGCGCCATCTGTAGTATACTGCCGTAAGCACAAATATGGTATCCGCACATTTTATCAAAATTTAATTACTGTCGCTGGCCGGTCATTAGTAGTTTAGTTTACCTAAACCTCAAGTTTTTATTGGTTCATTTGCGAACGCAAAATATTAAAAAAAGCTTTAGGGTATAATTGGTGCATATTTCTAAGGCAAAGTGACAAATACTAAGCCTTTAATGTAGTATCTGCGCAGTTACCCGTTTTTTCCTAAGTTATTATGTAGATACAACTTTTATACCCTAGTAAAGTATAGCATATTTATAGTAATGTAGCAGTTTTTGTAGCAGAGTACTTAAGTTTAGTTTAGCTATTAACTGAATAGTTGATAAAGGTCAATAATAAAAACTAATAAAATTTTTTATAAATGTTTAAATAGATATGTGTTTTCTAGTCGAACTCAGTCAGTTGATCGCTGACAGTTAATGACGTCAATGGTGCACCAACCGATGCTCCATGGAACTAGAGCCGCACAGGCCGACGCATCAGCTTTAGTTTAGCCATTTTGGATCGGATTTTTCATTGCTGCGCTGCTAGGGTTATCCAGGGACGTAACTAGAGGGGGGCAGACGGGGCTCGTGCCCCGGGCGCCAGATTTTGGGGGCGCTAAACTGACTAAATAAATGCTTAAATTTAATTTTTTAAAAAAGGACAAGTTATTAGAAGCCCCCCCCCCCAAAAAAAAAAAAAAAAAAAAACACGCTGTGCAGGCGCTGGCAGTAAGTTTGCATGGTTTTATCTGGATAAAGAGTGGGAAGGATAGACAGACAGAGAGAGAGAGAGAAAGAGGGCGCAGTAAATAGCATGAATGTGTTTTCTCAGAGTGACCAATACTTGTTATAGCTTATCTAAGAGTTTTCCTCTCGGAGGAGGAATATGGGAGCTAAGCTGAGGGAAGTACACACCAATACAAAACAACGGAAATGCTCATATGTCCTTTTTCTACAATTAAACGTCATAAAGCTGTAAACATGATGTCTTCCTTTCAGCATTCGCAATGACGAGAACTTGTCTACCCCACCCCAAGGGCCTAAGGGAAAATCGTTACATTGTTCCCTTGGCCGTAGCCCATGGCTTAGGAATTGGAGCCACTATCTTTACCCAACAGAACCATTCTCTAAAGAGTATCTTCTCGCTCGTATCACGAACTTTTTTCTGCTTTTTACTCCGTTCTCAGTTTTTTTTTTTTTTTTTTGCTCATCTTGTATAGTTTTAAATCAATTTTAAGATATGTCGAAAAAACTATGTGAAGTTGAATTCAGAAAGAGAGTGAAAGACCACGAAAAAGAGGCCCCCAACAATCTTCATCTTATTTATCATCGTGGTTAAAGGTTAAATGCTAAAGACGTTAGGAGAGCAGGTAAGGCTTTGTTTATATAATTTGAATGATGTAATACAAATTTGTTGAATTTTATAATTTTTCTCATTCTTGGAAAAAAATCTCTCACTATAATAATGGAGATTCAATTTAAAGTTCGGGAGGCTGCCAATTTTTCTTTAGAAAATACTAGGGTTATTTTTAAGATAAACTGAACTAAAACGATGAATTTTCGACTTAGTTTCCATCTATTTTTTCCACCCACACAATATTTTAAATATGCTTAAATCATCAACGTCAATCAATGTGTCAGAAATCAGCTATTTTTTACGGCTCTAAACTTGAATTTTTCTTTGGTACTTTTGATGCATATTTATAATTGCAGAAGAACCTCGTTTATCTTGCTTCCGGTTAATCCAGATCTCCGGCTTATTCAGATCAAATTTTTAAAGTTAAAAATATATTTTCACTGAAATGATATAATTCTAAATTATGATAGCCGGAACGAAACTGTCAATGTACCAAATATTTGCTATTTATTTTGATTAAATACACAACTCCTGCATAGGACGTGCAATAAATTATAGTCATCTAATAAACAACATGGCATATTTGGAGTGTCATTCCTACACCACAGCAGCTGAACTATAAATGATTAAGTGTTTGCGAGTAACAATCCTTAGTAATTTTGGTACAGCGTTTTTTGCTGTTATAAAATATAAGTCTGCTTATTTACGAATGTGTTTTACAAATTACCCGGATTTTCGTTATCCGGATTGCCTTTGGTCCCCGCTAGTTCGAAAAAATGAAGTTGTACTGTAAATGAAAATAACCTCAACTGAAAACATATAATATTTAACATTTTTAAGATATGTGTTTAAAAAAAAAAAAAAGGTTAACAGAAAGAGTTTTGATCTCAAGCACATTAGGTTTCTGTTTTTCTATTAACTGTTTCTCAGCTGTGTACTATATACCAGAGTTGGGGGACGTGCGTCCTTCATAAAAATTATCTTTTGTAATAATTAATATTTAACTGTACAGACTGCGAAAATTTAAAATGTGTTGCACATAAAATTATTAAGCTAGAGTTTAAATAAGATAATCTGTCCTTTTGAACTATAGGAAGATGTCAGCTTAAAGTCAGGATAAGCCAAGTATAGTAATATTCAATTAATTTCAAGTAAGAAACAAAAACAAACAACCTACTAAATTTTTTATCTGATTTAAAATTATTTCACGCATTATTGCGATATGTTGCTCTTTTGTAGTTGAATATTGTTATTTTTCTTGCGAATTTCTTTATAGTAGTATATTAAAATACTGAAAAACAAATAATTGAAAATCTTTGTTTTATTGAAGTTATAATTTTTAATTTATTTTCTTAAAGCAATGTTGCAACAAGTTGTGAATTACTCTCTTGTGGAGAAACAAAAATATTTTTCCTTGAATAACTTCGTATGTCAAATAATAAATAAAATACTTAATGACTTTTACCCCCTATCGCTATTTTTAAAAAAGCAATACAGTGATAAAGCTATATAAAAACTTATAATTACGTAAAAGTCGCATTTATAAGGCTTATGGCATTATAGGCAGCGGATTCCTTTATCACTGCCAAATTCAAATATGGCTTCCAGTGGTGAAACGATTCAAAAATGAAACCAAAAGGAATGTTATTTATCTATTTGTTCTACTGGTTAAAGTACTCCATCACGGTGTAACGAAAAGTTACATTACAAGACATGTATGAATTGCAAATGCATTTTGTGTAAAATTCGTCCTTGACTCATATTAGGCAGTAAGAATCGAAGGGATGTAAGTGGACACTTTCAAGTTTTGAGTAAAACGCGTATAGCCTAGGTAGGCTTTCATTGATATTTTTTCTAAATCATGCTGTACAGCAGCACCTACCAGGGCTACTAGTACTATCTCTTGCCCCAAGACAGAGGAGGGGTTCACCTACTATGTATACTGGTTACCTATCTCCAAATTTTTAATTTTGCCACTTGCATCCCTTTGCTTCGCACTGCCTCAAATGTAACCGTCTCTTCCGTGATTCTGCTCCATTTGCGTTGAAATTTGATAGAATTAAATTTAAGATTTATTTAAGATCTTGATTTTAGGTTTAAGTTCTTGTTTATTGTATATAGTTTACCATGTGGTGCGTTTAGCTTAATATGATATTCTGTCGTGCATATATACTGGAGCTTAAACACCCACTTTTTAGTTTGTAGTTTAATTTTTTGGTCTTTTGACCATACGTATTGAATCCTCCACGGTTGATGAGATCTTGATTTAACCTTTCAACTTTTTCTATTAATTGCTGCTTGTATTTTTCTTTTTCTCATCATTATTATTCTTAAGAATTGCTTAAAACTTGTTATTTGGCTTGCATATTTTATATATTCACTTGGCTTTTTATTTTTGCTGCGTTGCGCATCTATGGGCTTTTGGGTTTGGTCTTTTCAATATTCTTCACTTGTATTATAATTATAATAATTATATGTATGTATGTATGTATATATGTATGTATGTATAGGGAGCGTGTATTTTCTCTTTAATGTACGTGAGGGGCACTATTGTGGACGTTATGAAGTTTCTCGGAGATTTTTTTTTTTTTTTTACTTTGTATGGGGGGGGGGGGCGCCGAAACGAGGTCTTGCCCCTGTTCGAAAATGATCTAGTTACGTCCCTGGGGTTATCACAGCAAAGTTTCGGGTTTCGCCAAATTTGCTGAAAATAATACTTTATTTAAGGTGACACAGGGCTTTCAAATTCGCGAAAATCGATCAAAATATAGTTTTTTGGATTTTTACATAATAAAATAAGAGAATTCTGTCTGAGCAATTTGGCAAAAAAATTTTGTCAATCGCTGCAAAATTGGCTGAGTTATGCGCATTTTTGTATATGACCACGCCCCTTTGTTTACATTTCGCGACCGCTGGAGCAGCTGTCAAATTTAGTTTTGTTTCCTGCTTACTTGAGCTCTGAATGATTTTATGAACTTTCAAGCAATAAAAAAGAACTTTATCTAATTACTAAACTTTATTTTGAGTTTGTTAGTTGGCAACATAAATTAACTGTAACTTGTAACTGTTCTCAACCGTTTGTTTGTTTACAAGCTATTCTTTGGAGCGCGATTTTGATATTTACTTCTGCTAGTTTTTCGTTATTAGTCAGCTTCGGTAGTTTTTGTTTGTTATTTTGTTTTGTTTTGTTTCTGTTGAATTATTTTGTTACGTTTTTATTCTTCATTACGTTTTGTTATTTCTTTCTGTGCCATGCATAGCATTTGTTCTCGTTGGCACAAACCGAAAGGTCATATGACCAAGCGAAAGAAGACTTTGCTGAACAATTTGAAAAAAAAAAAGTGTTACTGATGTAACACATGCTACTTCCGCAAATTCGGAAGAAAATTTTGAAAGCAGTTCATCCAGGGAAAACAGTTCGCCAATTTCAAATCCGGATTATAAACTAATTGATTTGTGTTCTTTGAACAATCTATTGAAAACTATATCATGTACTGTCTGCAAATCTCTTAGTTTAGAAATTTGTTCATCTTCCACATATGGATATTCTTCAAAATTAGAGTTGCACTGCACTACATGTGGTAATGTTGCTGGCTCGTCTTTTTCCAGTCAACGCTCTGACCCTAGTCGACGCTTCGACATCAATGAGAAAATTGCTCAAGCTTTCGCTGAAATTGGAAGGGGTCATGCTGCTTTAGAGACGTTTTCGATGGTGTTGGGGATGCCAGCTATGGACACAAAGTCTTATAGAAACTGTTTTAATGCTCTTGCGAAACTGAAGTCTCAATTTAAGGTTGATGTACTTCAAGCATCACGAGCAGCAGTGAGGAATACGTACATGGAAACAAATCCACAACTCAACGATGACAGTGTCATGGATATATGTGTGTCCTATGACGGAACGTGGCAGAAGCGTGGCCACACCTCATTGTATGGAATAGGCATTGTTATAGAAATTGTGACAGGCTTGGTAATAGATTTTGAAATACTATCCAAGTACTGTCACGATTGTGTCCTCACAGCCAAAGACCTCGGGCAGGACACTGCAGAGTTCGAGGCATGGTACGATGCCCACAAAGAATATTGTGAGAAAAATTTCAGAGGCACTTCAAACAGCATGGAGGTAAGCGCTGCTTTAATTATTTGGCAGCGTTCCATACAGACCGGCAAGTTTCGGTATACCAGTGTTCTTGCTGATGGCGACACTGCAACTTTCGAGTCAATAAATGCTGCGCAAGTTTATGGTGCTGGTATTAAAATTGAAAAAGAAGAATGCCTGAACCATGTGGCAAAAAGAGTTGGCAAGGGACTTCGTAACAAAGTCCAAGAATGGAGAACAAAAGGTGTTACACTTGGAGGGAAAAAAATAGGGAGTCTGACGGACAACACTATCACCAAGCTTCAAGGGTTTTATCGCAAAGCTGTGAAAGATAATGCCCCTGATGTCGAGCAAATGAAAACAGCTATTTACGCTACACTGTTCCATTGCATGTCGACTGACAAGAAGCCCCAGCACAGCAAATGCCCTCCTGGTGCAGAATCTTGGTGCTTTTTCCAAAGGGCATTAGCTACAGGCACTACTCCAAAGAAGCACTCAAAAATGAAGACTGTTTTGAGACAAGAAATTGTCGAAAAAGTTATTCCAGTGTACCAGAGGCTAGCATCTACAGAACTTCTTCTGCGGTGCACAAAAGGAAAAACGCAAAATGCAAATGAATGTTTGCATAGCTGCATTTGGGCCAAATGTCCAAAGGAGGTTTTTGTGTCTAAGAAACGTTTGGATATGGCTGTCACTTCTGCTGTAAGTGACTTCAATTTAGGATGCGTTAAATCGCTGGAACTTGCCCGTGATATGTACAGTGAAAATTCGAAAGTCATCGCCGAGAAAAAGGACAAAAGACGTGCCTCGCAAAAGAACGCGAGACAATCCACCGAATTTCGGCAAAAACGGATTGCCAAAAAATTCAAAAAGTCTTCTGAAGCTATCAAAAATAGCAAAAGGGAAGGAATAACTTATTGTGCAGGAGGATTTTAACATGATGCATAGCTCTTTTAGACATTTTACTCAAAGTATATTTATTTTGCTGCATGATATTTTCTTTGTATGTGGTAACTTTGTACAATGAACCCTTTGATTGTAAAACATTACGTCTATTTATGAAAACTATGCGAAACTAAAAAAACTGAATTTGTCGCTGATTTTTCAATTTCATTAAAATATTTTGCTATAATGCTCAGTCATGTATTCTGGATTAAAACATTTTTCAATGTTAAAAACAGTCTGGTTGGGTTTAGTTTTTGTGATAAATTTCAGCGTCAAATATAATTATTATTTTATTTATTTAATTATTTATTTATTTATTTTTTTTTGAACATTGCTCAAACAGTAAAAATATTAATAACCTTTTTCAATAATTAAGAATAATAAAAATATGTCGTGATCATTTTTTGTAGGGATTAATTAAAGTTTTTGTAGCAAATATCAAATCAATCCTTAGAAAATTAAAATTTTCAAAAATGACATTGATAAATTACAATTTTCTTCTAGAATAGTGTCCAAATCAATGAAAATGTTGTATTGTTATGAACTGAGACTTCTTGAAGTTTATCATTTTATATTATTTTACAAACATAAACAAAAATTTTTACTTTTAAGTAAGTTTTTTTATATAAAAACTAAAAATTCCCTTTTTCTCAAAAGGTAATATTACGTAAGATAACCCTTGCAGATATTAAAGTGCGCGCCTCAATTTTAACACTATCTTTCTGAAAATTGAATAGTAGCACTATATGAATGGCTGGAAAAGTTTGTCGGGAGCACTTTTTCAGTTAATTTTCATTGTCATTGTTTTTCAAAGACATTTTTGACACTATACAGGGTCTTTTTTTGCAATAAATAGTGTAATATTGTATCTTTTTTGATTTAAAATATTTTAAAGCAAAAAAATGATAAAATATTCCTAACAAAATGTTAATACAAGCTTAAAAATAATTTAAAACTGCAATTTAGTGTGCAAATGTAAAATTCTGGCGCGCACTTTGTTTTAAATAATGGGATTTTTTTTAAATTTTAAAATTAAAAAAAAAAATTAATTATTGAAGTATTGAAATTAAATTTTGTGAGTGTGTTTAATAATAGTAGACACACTGTCTGATAAAATTTCAGGAAGTTTCATTGAAAAATAGAAAATTTAGAAATGTTAGCCCCGTGTCGCCTTAATAAACAATTCACGTGCCGCTAAGAATCGCTTGCAGTGTACAATCACCAAACTCGATTACTCGCCAGAAAAGACAACCTAACACGCGCTCCGATCCAAAAAGGCTGATCTTAAGCTGATGCACCGGCTCGTATATATTATTTTCGGCAAATTTGGCGAAATCCAAAACTTGGCTGTGATAACCCTAGCAGCGCAACAATGAAAAATCTGATCCAAAATGGCTAAACTTAAGCTGATGTGTCGGCCTATCTAGATAGCGGAACGATTTTGGTTGATAACGTAGCTACTTGCACAGATGATTAATACTTATTATTGCTCAAAAATGTCAATCAACCAGTTAAATCGACTGCTAGCGCTATGCCAACGCGTCTGCGACCTTTTGTCTCATCTAGGAAAACTGTAACCGATGCTGGCACGTCGGTTACAGTTTACGTATGAAGTTCAAATAGAAATTCTGATGTTGCAAAAATGGGAGATGTATTTTTAAAGGTTAATAAACTAACTCAGCCAAAAACATTATTGAAAAAATAAAAAAGCGTTAGGGGCTAGATTCGGGGCTAGGTGCTAGATTTTCTTCTTCGGGGCTCAACGAGCCGAAAAAGGGCTAGATCTAGCCCCAAAAGGGCTAAATTGGCAACACTGTTTATTGTTACTATAGAAACGAAAGCATGTGACATCAATAGCCAATCATTGCACGTCGGACTTCGCTTTTCTGACTTGGAGTTGTGGACGATCCACAACCCATTCCCGACGAAGTCAGGCAGGTTTTGGAGGCGCGAAAACTGGTTTTCGAGCTCAAAATGACGTCAGATGTCCGAAAGCGGGAATCGTGTAAATCGGCACTTAATTTAAAACTTTCACATAAAGTAAATCTCAACTTGGCAGCAATTGTAACCAGGGGCGGACTAGTACGTTCTCGAACCTGTGCGTCTTCGTGTACCCTCCCCCCTTTTCTTTTCTCCGTCGATCCGGGCCTCCCGATGTGCGTGCGCCCTTTAGGAGTCAAGGTTGGCGCCCTCTTGGGGGACCCAGTCAGCCTCTGATCGTTTCCTTCACACTACAGCCAAGTTAGCTTTGCCCCAACTATAGAAGATATGAGCAGAACCGAATTTTGCTCTACGCGGCTCCTAAGCAGAGTTGAAATTGCTCCCCACCCCTTCAAAATAATTAGCGGTTTATCGCCAAAAATTTGGCGACGGTTTAAATATCTACGAGGGCCGTGGTAGCCTGATCGGTAAGGCATTGGACTCGGGGCCGGAGGGCCTCGGGTTCGATCCTTGTTGGTCGAAGACCCACCGTCGTCATTAAAGGGGACTGGGCGACGTTAAATATGCTCGTGGTCTCAATGTCCTCCAAGTGAAATGATACCTCTGGGGGTGCTAGTACCAGGTAGCTATTAGCTCTTGGACTAGTTTTAAATTCTCATTAACTGCTCGATCCGGTGATGGTGCTGCCATCTATCGGTATATAAAATAATGGAGGTAAGGCACTCAGTATGCAGACCTCGACATAAATACAGTTGAAGTAAGTTGTGACTCTGAATCGAATCGAAATATCTACGATATCGAAAAATAACCGGATTTTGGGCCCCGGCAATATTGGGCACAGTATGCTCGGCGCCCAAAGTTAGCGGCGCCCAAAGTCCCGGCGCCCAAAATGCTCGGCGCCCAATCTTCCCTTTTCGGATCTAGAGTCCCTATGATCTCTCTAGTTAAGTGAGCGCTAGCGAACCGGTTCCCATGTCTATTTTTCGGGCGGATTGCTTTTTGGGTCGAAACAGAGAGATGAAACTCGCAAACAGTCGGAATTGCTTGAGTGACGTCAACAATTCGACCAGCTTTCGCTTTCCGCCCGGACGAAACTTCGCCGGCTGTTAGTTCTAGCAGATGGAGTTTAACCGTGTGAATTGAAACACTGGTGTTTCTCAAAAATTCTTCTTTAATTAACGAAACACATCTTTTAAAAATATTTTGCTCTCAGAAGGGTTATAATAAGCAACGAACGAATTATTCATTTAAGTAATACTCATGATCCGTATGCATTACGGAATTGTCCGTACAATATACGGATGCCTATATATATACCATTGCCAATTAAAAAAAAATCTTTCCCGCTACGTTTTCTGCACATGCGCTGTAGAATGTCCCTTTCTTAAGCACACGGGCTTCTAAAATCTAGTGTTTCAGTGCTAATGATTTGGAATTTTTGTTTAAGAATAAGAAAACATGGTAGTATTTGCATTAACTTTGATTAGACAGTAAGTATTTCTTTCATATGGCTCCATACTTAAAGAGTTTTGATTTCTGCTTGTGTTCTTGATTTTATTCATTTAGTTGTATTTTTGACAACTTGAGTACTACTCACATAAAAGTTGAGTTTACAATCGAGCACGCTAGAGGATGGTCAATTCGTTTGCTTAAGTTCAACTTGAATTAACTTTCTTGAGTTTTGATGTGCTGAATATTTATTTTGCTTTATTTAATCTGGCAGTTATTCAAATATTTTTTCATTTTATTTATTTTCCAATTATATTGTATTTTTGATTTTTAGAATGAATCATATGCTGTTAGAATTTTCTCCTTAGGTTTTATTGTGTCTTTGTTTTGCTCCATCACATATGTACTAAATGCTTGTTGCTATTGATTTTTGACACTGTAAGGTCATTAGCAAATATTTTTATAAAGCTACAACTTTCAACCAATTTGAGATAAAACTGTGTATGTATTTGTGTATAAAAATGTTATTGAGTATGGTAAAAAATAAACTGAAGACTTCTTATGCACTTGAGATTTGCAGGAGTTCTTAACATAGTTTGTTGCATGATATCTAAAAAGCAATTCAATTGGTTTTGTTTTCTCCCAAAAATTATTGAATGTTTGAGGTTTTTCTGCAAAGTAAAATTGAAAAATAGGGATTGTTTAAATTTTTTTCCATTATAAGCCGTCACTTGGCTAATTATAGTTCTGGCACTAATTGATAAATTAATTAGTGCATCATTATAGTTATAACCGAAGTTCGTATTAGAGCTTGAGATAGCGCTACACCTGCGACTTTTGCTAAAATCCCACTCAATTAAAGCTCTTTTGCATGCTGTTGCCACTGTTCCTCATTGGTGAACATACCTTAAATGGATCACTAAATTTCTCATCTCAAATTTTTTCTCTTTCAAATTTATTTTAAGAGGACATCAAGTATAGGGCTAGGCTATGCATAGCAAAAAACCGGTTACATACTACATCATTAAATCATTTTAAAAATTTTCTATAAACCGATGCATCGATACCGGACCAACTGCTAATCCAAACACCGATGTATAGACACCGGCCTATGATTGTTGCCGTTTTAATCTCTTAATTGTTTCAAAACGCTGGTGAAAAAGGGGGTGCAATGGTGGGACGTCCCTGCAACCTACTAAAAATGTTCTTAGTCGACAATTTTTTTCTGACGATTCGATAAATTTGGTGACCACCAGTCTTACATACTATAGACGAACGCACGAACTGCGTTCGCAGAAAATTTTTGGCTCTGCAGAAATTTTTTTTCAAACTGCTACCGTTGATTTAAAAAAAAAATATATATATATTTTATTTTTTTTAAAGGGAATTTTTAAGAAAATCCCAGAATTTATTTCTGTTAAAGCCTTTCTCCAAAAGCATTTTAAATCACATGTGTAAAAAAAAAATAATGGTTTTGGCAGTTTTTCAGTTGGTGAAAAATAAGCAAACTATATGTTATTGTAAAAAAAAATTAAATGATGTAATGATTTAAAGCACTTTTTTTTTTGTCTCTTTCATATTTGAATATAAATTTAATTTTTTATTCAAGGGTGAGTGAGGCAAAATAATTATTTGCAGAAAATTTTCCAGTTAGGATTTGTGTTCGCAGAAAGCTTTTCATTTTATCTAAGTCTGGTGACCACTGAATTTTTTTTTTCTTCTTTTTTTGAGTAATGAAGTTTAATGATTTTTCTCATTGGATACAATGTTTGTGTTCATGCTTGTATTTTATAATTCGGTAAAGTTCAAAGTAATTCGGCAAATTAAAAAAATGCCCCCTCCCAAACTAAGTTCGAGGAGAGTCTGTGTAGAAGGATCATAAACAAATAAAGAACTTCACTTTCCCCAAAACTTGGAGGAAATGCAATTTTTTTAAAGCTCTTAAGGGGAAAATAAATTGACGAACCAAAAAAAAGCGTAAATCCTAAAACAGCAATATAAAGATTGCATACACGAGTTTTGATACTTCGAATTACTTGCCCAGTCAATGAAGGTAAAAAAATAGACTTTGTCGCAACTAATTTAGGGAAAGCTGAATTTTTGCAGGATGTTAGTACACCAAGTATACACTAAAAAAACACAAAGTCCCGACCCCCACCCCTCTTACTTTCCTCCCCACCCCCTCCGAAACATTGCAATAGCAGTACTATGATTATACGCTTTTCGTGTCGCAAAAAATATGGGGAAAGTTGTTTTTTTGCAGGATGTTAGTGCTTAAAGTATACACTAAAAACCACAAAGTCCGACCCCCACCCCTCTTGCTTAATCCCCCACCCCTTCCGAAACATTGCAAGAGTAGTACTAAGATTATACGATTTTCGAGTCGCAAAAAATAAGGTTTTTTTTTTTTTTTTTTGCAGGATGTTAATACTTAAACTATACACTAAAATAGTGTTCCCGCTAGGCCGTTTTTGAAGGGCGCAGCGCCCTGCCCTTTTCCATATCAGCAGAATGCGCCCTGCCCTTCTTTTAGGTCGCGAAATGCGCCCCGCCCTTTTCAAAAATAAGAAATTGCACCCTGTGTTTTTAAAAAGATGCCTCAACCATCGTTTTGACCTGCCGCGATATCGGGGCAACTTTATTTGTCCAGCAATCGTCTGCAAAAACGCTCATGTCTTATCCTTGTTCCCAGAATTTCACCTTGAAAACGGCCCCATAAAAAAAAAGGGAAGCAAATACCTAGGCAAAGAGGGGATGAGATTCTCAGAATTCAAACAGGCTTATCAGTAGGAAACAAAGGCATGTTCTTCCTTCTACTGAGGGTGGGTATTTGAAAGGTTGTGGGAAGGAGTAGGGTCCTCTGGAAAGGGAGTGATCTTTGTTTCATTCCTTCCCATCCTTGATCTTCTGAGAATCAACAATGAGAAAGGGAATAGGACAGTTTCCTAACATTTCAGCCCTTTGTGTCCGTTTTTCGTTTGCACGTGGAAATTAGGCCTAGCTAATTTTAGCACATTGCTAGTGATTGTGTAGCAATCTTTTCACATCTGTTTCTGGAAAGTTAACTTTCTGATTGTTTCCTAAGAAGAACATAGTCCAAAGCTTACTGGGCTAAAATGCAAGGGTATTTTTTTAATATCTTAGATTTTTAACCCCCATCCCCAGCCCCCGCCCTAAAAACCGTTTGAAATGGAAAAATATCGCATTGACTGGGCGTTCATTCAATTCTTTCCTTTTTGCTAAGAATTTTTATTATCTTTTTATATGTGTTGTGTGTGTGTGTGTGTGTGTGTGATTCATATAACAGATTATTTAAAATACTTATTGACACAATAAAAACCATACTTTTGACATACTTGTGCTTTTTTCTAACTAAAATGATCTTGCACTGTTTCTTTTTCCTCTATAAATATTATACAATCGATTTTTAAAAAAATCACAAAATTAAAATGCCGATGTATTAAATTTTCACAAAAATTGTCTGAGATAAAAATCTTAGCTTGGTCCAAGCTGCTTATGTATTGCATTTAGGAGCGCATACATCTGCCAACACATTTGTGTTATGAATTTGAACAACTCCAAGACTAGGAAATAGAGCTCAAATAAAGTCTTTTTAGTTTTGCAACTTGCTACCACTGCATTTTGAAGCACTGCACATAGTATTTTAAGTTAATTATTCTATTTGAAGTGTAGTATATTTAAAAAAGGAAAATTTACACTCATCACGATTTTGATGTCTACTAAAATACTCAATGGCACAATGCACATTACTAGGCAGTTTCTTTGGTAGAAAGGGGAGATCAGTAATTAAACACTGTTCTTCTTAAATTGAAATTCAAAGGGTTTTGAAATGCCTAGAATTTTTTTTACTCTTATAGGTAGTTAAAATTATGGCCTGAAAAGTGTTGAAAAACACCCAAAGCCAAGTTTCAGTTTTTGCCAAATGTTCCTATGGCGTCTGGAAAATGTGCTTAGCTTAGTTGGCATTTGTATGGGGGGGGGGGGGGGGGTGAGCTAACCCTATTCTGCAGACAAGTGCGTTTTCGGGATGAAATCATATTTAATACTAAAGTCAGTGGTGACGGCGATCGAGGGGGGGGGGGGGGGGGTGATTATGGTGCAGACTAGACTGTTTGAATTTTTGCAAGGTGTTTTAAGTGTTATTTCTCCTCTTAATTTTTTTTTGGGGGGGGGGGAGCGCTCAGTACTTTTTGAGTGGTGCATCATTGGTCTTGGGTGGGGGGGGGGGGGGACACCGCGTTGAAATAGTGCCCTTTTTAAAAAAAGTGCCCCTTTCAAAGGCCAGCACCTTGCCCTTTTTTTTCCTAGAGTGAATACTACACTAAGAAATCAAAGTCCCGACCCCCCTCTTGCTTCCTCCCCCAACCCTTCCAAAACATTGCAAGAGCAGTACTATGAATATACGCTTACAACTCAAAAATTAATGATGTTACCGGGAAGTTCCTTTTTTTATTTCATTCCTAACAATACTATAAACCAGTGGAGCCAAAACTATGGCACGCGGGACACATCCGGTCTGCAAAGCTGATCCATGTGGCCCGTTGTTTTAAAAGATTACAACTCTAAAAGGCGATTAATGACAATGTTACAAATTAGGAGCCAAATATTTAGAAATAGGTTCCTGAAAAACAGGTTGTATTTAACAAAATATACATCAAGTAATGATGACAACAATTATTGATTTGCAAGTTTCCTTTTCCGTATTTTCTCATTTTATTTAAAAAAAGAGTAAAATATTTTGAAATTTTATATGTGTTCTAGCCCACGAAAACGATTTTACTTGTATGCGATTGTTTACTCCTGCTCTCGGGAAGAAAATGTTGGGGACCACTCTTATAAACAAATTATATTACATATACTTTTTATGTAGATAGCTCAGTTTCACCATTTTAATAACTTAATCATATACAGAAAATTCACTATAAAAAGTAACTTTCACAAATTATATCTTTTTATCTATATACGTCTTGGAAAGAAATGTTTGGACAACATTTATAGGTAATAATGTAATGTCAGTCATTTAGTTGAAATGGAGTAACAATATAATGACGTTCACTTTGTTTTACTACCATTGTACAATTTTTTGTCACCAAAGTTTATAGTTCGTTTGTGTCACTGATAGTAGTCTGCATAATAATGTCAATGTTTGGCTAACTACTTAAGTCTTGCATTAAATAAATCAGGAATACTGTAAAACCTGTCACACACACACACAAGTTGACCACCCTTGTAAAATAACCACCCGTCTAAGTTGACTGCTTTTTTCAGGTACAGAATTAGTCCTATATCATATGAATTAACCACTATAAGTTGACCACCTGTTTAAGTTGACCACTAAAATAGTGCACCGCAAGTGGTCAACTTTCACAGGTTTCACTGTAGTATATTTCAACTGATTATTTCCTCGCAGCAGATATTATCAATTTTTAATATTACTTTTGGTTATTATTTTTTAGTTTTTTATAATGGGTCATCTTATAATATTTCGTTGGTTTGGTCCAAAGATATTGTTACAGTGCATTCCACTACAGTGTCCACACACTGACGTGCAATCGAATCAAGCTTTACGACAGATACAGTTTGTAACTCATAATGTTTTACAATTGCAAGATATATTAGTTGGAGAAATTGACTTAAAGCAGAGGTAATCGCCATGAGCTTAGGAAGCAGTCTGTTACTTGAAGTATATTGACAACCCGACTCTTCTGGGGGAAGTTTAAATCCTAACTAAGTTTGAATCTGGTGGTAAACCCTAAAAAGATGTTGATAAGCAGCATCTGAAGTTGGAGAAAGTTGTGGTAAATCAAAATTTGTCTTTAGGGATATTTTTGCTATTACTTGCTTATACACAAACTTTTATTCATACTTGGTTAAGTTTTAAACTTCCAGCAGAAGAATGGGGTTGGCAATATACTTCAAGCAACTGACTAAACTGACCTAAGCCCATAACAATTACCCTTGCTCCAAATGAACTTCTCCTGCTAATAATCTTGCAATTGAAAAACATTGTGTGTTACAAACTGTAGTCATAAAGCTGGGTTTGATTGCACGTCTATTTGTGGACACTGTAGTGGAATGCATTGTAACAATATTTTTGGACCAAACATTATTCTGTAGACTATCAGCGACAGAAACAAATTATAAACTTTTGTAATAAAATATTGCATTTCCGTTGTAAATCCTTAAAGTGAACATAATTACATCGATGCTCCATTTCAACTAAATGACTATTGCGGATCATCATTGTATTATAAGTTTTAATAAGTTTTAATAAGTTTTGTTCAAACATTTCTTTCCAAGACGTAATTATAAAAAGCTGTTGTTTGTTGAATTTATTTTTGTAGTGAGTTTTCTGTATGTGGTTAAGTTAGTAAAACAGTGAAACTTAGTTATCTACATAAAAAGTGAATGTAACATAATTTGTTTATAACAATGGTCCCCAATCTTTTTCTTCCCATAAGGGCCACAGATCATACTAAAATCGTTCTCGCGGGCTAGAGCACATATAAAATTTCAAAATGTTTTACTCTTTTCTAAATGATGTGGAAAAATACCAAAAAGGAAGGAAAATTGCAAACAAATTTTTCTTATCATAACTTGATGCTTCTTTTGTTAAATGCAACCTGTTTTTCATAAACCAATTTCGAAATATTTGGCTCCAAATTTGGAACATTGTCATTAATAGTACTCTTCGAGTTGTAACATTTCACAAAACAGCGGGCCACGTGGATCAGCTTTGCGAGCCAAATGTGGCTCACGGACCATAGGTTGGGCACCACTGGTTTCTTATATTGTTAGGAGTGAAATGAAAAAAGAAACTCCTCAGTAACATGATTAATTTTTGAGCTGTAAGCGTATAATCATAGTACTGCTCTTGCAATGTTTCGGAAGGGTTGGGGAGGGGAGGAGTTAGAGGGATCGGGACTTTGTATTTCTTAGTGTGTAATTTAAGTACTAACATCCTGCAAAGGTTCAGCTTTCTGTTAATTAGTTGCTGCACGAAAAGCGAATAATCATAGTACTGCGCTTGCAATGTTTCGTAGGGGGTAGGGAGAAAAACAAGAAGGGTCGGTTCTTTGTGTTCTTTTAGTGTCTACTTTAGGTGCTAACATCCTGCAAAAATTCAGCTTTCCCTAAATTAGTTGCGACACAAAAAACGAATAATCATAGTACTGCTCTTACAATGTTTCGGGGGGGGGGGAGAGAAAAACAAGAGGGGTGCGGGTCGGGACTTTGTGTTTTCTTTTAGTGTATACTTGGTGTGCTAACATCCTGCAAAAATTCAGCTTTCCCTAAATTAGTTGCGACACGAAACCTTTATTGACTGGGCTATACCCCTTTTTAAATGCAAGAAGATGAGATTGCTTCCTTAGGCTCGCATCATTTTGCATTGAAAAAATAATTTCATTTTAATCTCAAAACACATGCCTGTAATATTTATTGCTATTTTTCACTTTAAACGCAAGGTTTTTATTTTTCTTTTCAGAATTTCTTGCTAGTGCTAGAATCTGTTCATAGTATTTATACTTTTTCATCTTGAATATATTTTGTAAAATTTAAGCAAGCAGTTATGTGTAAAGCTCTTTAAAAAAAGTACATTGTGATGCATCGTAACATCACCATGCAAGGTTGGTAATCAGTGGCGGAGTGGTTGAAAAAATCGGCCCTGGCATTAGGAGATGAAGCGGCCCCATAGCTCTTATAGATATTGAATTTTACCTAACAATTGGGGATATCACTTAAATATGAGGAAATTATGCTTAACAACTAAATGTGTTTTATTTAAACAAAATTTAACAGGTAGGAGCACTTCTGCGCTTTAATGGTGAACAAATTGATACATTATTAGCTAAACCTTATTTTGGGGGAAAATTGTGATTGTAATTGTCCATTTAAGTATTTTTATAATGTCCGGAACTTGATTGAATACTTTCATAATGATAACACTGCTTGGCTAGTATGTCATTTTCTGCAGTCATAACAAGTATAACTAAATTGCCCTGTTATATGAAACTTATCTAGCGATGTTCATGGGTGAAAGACTAGGCCGTCTTAGAACGTGATGGGTTCTTCGACACAAACATACATTACTGGACCCTGTCAGAAACATTCCCTTTTTTATACTGCCATACCCTGACGACCCCCAGACTCGATGCGAGGGCCAAAACCTGGTGGGAGGGGTCGAGTACGAACTTGGCAGCCCCTAATTTTTTTTCAAACGCATGTATCAATACAAAGAGAGAGAGAGAGGACTTAGCTTTATGGCTTCTGGGAGTCATTAAAGTATTAGCAATATAAACTTAATGGAAAGATTAAAATTGAGTCTGAAATAGGGGGGTCCGGGGGGCTTCTCCCAGGGAAAATTTTATATTGCAGTCTTAAAAACTCAATTTTAGACAATATTTGGTGATGTTAGGGGGGGGGGGTAGGTTCAGGATTTCTCCTGCTGCAATTCTTCGGAAGTGGAAATCCAAAAACAGAATTTTAAATTATTTTCGAGTATATGGTATGAAGAGCGGTTCCGGGGGCTCTTCTCTGAAAATTTAAAAAATATATTAGCTCTGAAAACGCCGTTTAAGAAGATCTTTGGTGATTTTAAGTCGAGATAGATTCCATTCACCAGAAAATTTTCAAATTGAAGTCTTAAAAGCCTTTTTTGGTAAAGAGGAAGGCACCGGCAGTTTCTCGAAAGTTATGTTCCGAAAACGAAATTTTTGCTGACCTTCAGTGATGTTAGGAAAAAGAGTTTTCAGGCGGCTCACCCAGAAAATTTTCGAAATTTAGGCACTAAAAACGACATTTAAAACATTCTTCATTGATGATGCCGAAAGAGAGGAGGGGGCGGGGCACTTTCCCAGAAAAGACCATCTTTGGGAATGTTAAAAAAAAAAAAAAAAATTGGGAGAGGTTCGAATACTTTCCTCCAGCGAATTTTCGAAACTGGAATTCCATGTTATGGCGGGAGTGGATTCGGCTGGTCTCTTATGAAGTTATTCAAAATTGAAGCCCAAAAATTTAAAATTTACACTATCTTCGATGATATTAGGAGGAGTGGGGGGAGGTTCTGGCGACCACCGGAATTCTTTCGACATTGGTGTTTATCAACTTATTTTCTTTTCAAACTGAGGGGACCGAAAGCGTGAGTTTGTACAGCGTACAGAATACTTTATGTTTCGTCAAAAAATGTTTGAAACTCGCATTTCGGCTGTCTTAGACCTTTGATTTGATAATCTTAATAATGTAGAGTCTTTCATGCTCCTCAAGGTATTTTAAGATTCCATTTTTTAAAATAATTTTACGGGAAAAATATTTTGTCACTTTTATTCCAATTGTTATAAAAAGGGTCGCCAAGAGCAAAAGCGGATCCAGGAAAAAATGACATAGGCCAATTTTTTCACAGGCCCCCTTCTATACCTTTCACCATTAGGATATTTTACTCTCTTGCGCGAGTTCAATTTCGAGCCGGACCCCTATTCTCCAACTAAGCTGACATGACCTGACGTCGACCCTTGTTGTAAGTTGCATTTTATAGCGATTGTGAATTGTCATTTATAGATAAAAGTATCAAAGAGACCAAACGTATTTAACTTATTACTACCGCTAAGGTTTTCCTGTTTTTTTTTTCTTTTTTTTTTAAATTTATTCATTTATTTTTTATTATACCACTAAAAATATATTGGCAACCCCAAGGCCAGACTAACTAAAAGTGAGGCCCTAGGCCCACATTAATTTGGAGGCCCTCTGAAGACTATGCAGTGTTTGATTTACATTTTTAAAGCATGAATGCACTTTTGGAGACCTCTTTGTCTAATCACACAACTATGTATAAATCACTTATGTGCATTTATGAATCCTCTTTGGGCCCCCTCATAATCATGACCAAGTAAATTCGTTACTGGCAGAATGATTAAAAATTCCCCTTCAAAGAAGTTTTTTTCCAATTAATGTCATATTTTTTTATTTTTAAAAAAATACATGTATTTTTCATATCGTTGCAATGCTATGCAAAAATGTGGTGCACGTTAGGGACATGGAACTCCAGGCCTAGGCCAAGTTAGCCTGTGTGGTAATCAGGCCCTGTGCACCCCCATTTCAGAAATTCCCCCTCCCTCCTCTTGGTGGAGGCCCTTCCTCCCTCCCAGTTGTAGTTAAAGAAGGAGTTACTTTTAAAGTTTTGGACAAAGCATGTTCTCAAGTACCTGTATACAGAGCTTCATTTCTAATGAAAAAAAATGTTTCCCTATGTTCTTCAGGACACATTCATTGTTCTGAATTTTTACAGGAGTCAAATCCGTGAGCTGTCATTATACCTCAATACTCAAATTTTAAATTGGTAGCCAATGGCTACCAGATGTTCACAAAATGGTAGCCAAATCTCAAAAAATGATAGCCAAACTTTATTTTAGTTTAAATTATTTAATTTATTTTATTACGTTTATTTATTTAGTATGTGTGTATATGTCATTGGCGTAGCAAAGAACGTTTCTTATAAAATAATAATTAAAAATAAATAAGTAAATTAAAAATAATAAAAGAATAAATAAAATAAAAAGCGAGCTAAAAATAAAAAAGGAAAAGAGGGTTGAGGAAAAATTTTGGAGGGGGGGGGGATCGAACTTGGGGGGGAACGGGCACCCCTGCCCAGATATTATTTAACACATCTTTTGCAAACTATAATCTGTATTAATTCATCTTTAAGCAAAACACATCACGATAAAAAAATAAATAAATAAAAATATTATTATTATTAATTTTTTTCAGCTTTCAAAACTTCTAGAAACATCACAACTTTCAACCAAAACACGAGTTAGTTCCTTGATAAAGAAAACAACAAAATACCAAAAACTTGAACAGAATGTAAAACCTAAACCATTTGCGATTCTACAAAATATTTTTTTGTTTTTACAAATGCATGCAGAATTTTATAAAAATCGAAGCCTGAGTGTCAAAAAATGAATAAATAAAAGAAAAGTAAACAATATAAAGCAAAACGAAAAAAAACAAAAAATGAAATAAAAGATCCAGCAGAAGAAAAAAAGGGTTTCAGCCGTATTCTTTCCACCTTCTCTAGACGCAAGGGTGCCATTTTTGTTAATATTATTTATGTGTTTTATAAATACGATTGTACTTCTCGCGGCGCCATTTTGAAAATGCAGGACGCCATTTTGAAAATTTACCGCGAAACTTAAAAATAACTTTTTTAAGGAGAAATAAAGTAAATAAACGGATATGTCCTCTCCTCCAGGAGGTTGTATATTTTAAAAAGGAAAAAAAAGGAAAAACAAACAATAAGATTAAAACAAAAAATCAAAAATCTTGCAAAAAAAATTTTTTTTTAGCGATATCGTTTTTACCTTGTCTCGGTGCATTTTGACTCAAAGGCGCCATTTTTGTTTATTCATATGTAAATCAAATGTACAAGATTAAAATTCTTTTTATTTTGGAAAGGACATTTTCGTCTTAACTGGTAAAAATGAACAATGACAAAGCGACGCCATTTTGAAAACGCGTAGTTTAAAAATACCGCAAAACGAAGAAATAGCCATTTGTTAAGGAGAAATAAAGTTGAAAAATGAATTTAAGATCAAAAAAGCATAATTTACTAAATTGGTGTATAAAATTTGTGTATATTTACGATCGCGTGTAAAGAAAGCCGAGTTTTCAAAATAGCATGTTCAATAGCAATCAAAATTTGCCGTCGTGATTGCGATTTTTGTTTTCTATTCAGAATATGAACACATAGCACAATTAGCCACAATTGGACAATACTCCCCCCCCCTTCCCTCCTTCACCCCCGGCGATCCGATAGCCGAAAAGAATTTGGGGAAAGGTCATATGTCAAGACTATAGGTCAGGGAAGGTTGCATTGGCGAATGGTAGCCACATTGGCGACTGAAGTGAAAATAATGGTCGCCAAAATTTGAAAATTGGTCGCATTTGGCGACTGGCGACCGCGAGTTTTGAGCTTTAGCTGTCATACAAATTAAGTTCTATCCTAAGGTACACTTCTTCAAAATCAAAATGTTTGATTTTATCTTACAGTAGACAACAACCCAGCAAGTGATAAAAATGTTATTAATTTAAAAGCATATGTTAGGACTAGTGGTGTATAAATAAATTAAAAAATAATGAATGCTTGAGTAGGGGGGTTGGGTAATTTGGGTTTAAAAATGACCAGTAGTGGATTTTAGGGAGGGGAGGCACAAGGAGCCTGCCCACCCCCTCTTCCCCAAAGGAAAAATTAATATAACTATATTTCTTTTTTTTTCATTCACTTCTCTATATAACATGAAGAAAGGTTTTAGTTTTTTAAAAAAGAAGACAAAAGGCACAAATCTTATTTGAATAAAAGCATTTTTGTTTGCTAAAGAAGTAATACTGGAGAATCCAGAGCAGCAGTTTAAATTACTAGTTTGGAACTCAAAGGAACGTAATACTGCCATTCGTCTATTAATTCTTCTTTGATAGAACCAGTAATTGACATTTAAAAAGAAATGTGTGAGGATGTGCCAAGAAAAGCACTATGAAACATTGGAATGTGGGGTGTGGGGGGGGGGGGGGGAGAGTGCCATCTCCAAAGAAATTTTAGTATCCGCCCCTGAAAATGACCTACTTAAAACTTTCTAGTCCTATAAAAAGTTTTCTTTTGCCTTACTTCAGCTTAGCATTGGGATTTTCCGGAGTAGTTTTCTACAAATTTAATGTTAATGGATTCATTTGCATATAAATGGCAAACATAAATCTACTAAGCCCAAATTACCCTATAGAAGGGAGGGGTCATAGTAATGATTAGAGAGCAAAGCATGGTTTTAATAACAATCGTTACTCAATGATTTCAGACTTAGCTTGAATGTAGGTACAATAATAATGGGATAGATACTAATTTCGATAAGTATTTTAGACTGAAGATGCTGCAAACATAGCACAAAATGATAATCGGTTTTTGTACGGTTTTTTTTTTTTTTTTTTTGTTACAGAACATTTAAGCAAATTTGAAAAATCTTTCAATTCATTTTTAGCATGTCTTAAGTGGTGAGGGTGCACATAACTTCCTATTTTTGTAGTCTAAATAAAATTATTTGTCATTCTGAGAAGTAAAATATAATGTAGACAGTAACACTTATGAGCGATGGACTCATTACATTATTTATTGTAATCAAACGAGATTTCTTACAATATGCTCGGATGTTATGCTAGCATGGTTATGCTAGCATGGTCCCTAGCACATATCTTGCAATAGGAAAAGTTGCCAAGTAAGGAAAAGCGTAAAAAAAAAAGTGCTAACGAAGTTTTAAGCAAAATAAAATGTTTGCATTGAGAAGGAAACAAACTTTTTCATAACACAATTGCAGAGATTTAAAAATAAAAGTTTTAATTGGAAATATCTGGTCTTTCAAAGCATTTGTAATTAAATGTTAAGTTTGTCTTAACTTAACCCAAATTTTGATAACAATTATTGGTAATGTTTTAAAGCATTGTTTGGTTAATAAAATAGGTTTATTTACAGTGAAAATTATATTGTATCGATATTAAAATACATAAGTTGACATTCATTATCCTGGAATTTTTTCTAAAATCGAGTGGAAAACCTGGAAATGTCAGGGAATTTCATTCTTGAACTTCTGTGGCAATCCTGTTAGTCTAATTTGTTTAGATATTTTAGAAGTATATTTTATTAACTAAAGTTTTATATTTACAGTGGTGAAACTGCTCACAATAAAGATAATGTCATACAAGGTAAGCAATTTTTATAATGCATTCAAAAAATTTTAAAATACATTCACGCCCAATCCAAAAAAACGTGGACATGAGAATGAAAATTCAAATTTCATTCAATATGGTTGAAATTTTGCATACACACTGTTAAAATTATACTATTTCATATTTTATTGAAAAAAAAATTCATTTATGCCATTAACATACTTATTTTAATTACTTAAGTGGAACTATATTAGTGCGAACTAGACTGCACCAAAACTTCTTATGTTGCATGGTCTAATACAGCTGAACAAATAATTCTACAAATCTATAAAGTTTCACACATAATCTGACATTCATTAGCAACAGTTTTTTCCTGAAGAGAAATGTCTACAAATCTTCACTACAAAAGGTAAGCATATTTAATAATTCTTAATTATTGTGTCACACCAGCAACAAAAAGATACATTTATATTTCCAAAGAAAAATTCATTTGCCTGAAAGTTTTGAAACTTTGTATTCAAAAATAGTTTACTAAAGTACTTTGAATAACGAACAGAAAAAAAATTAATGTTTTAATAGGAGTTATTAAGTGTTGCGGGTGTGACAGGTTCCTGTTACGGGTATGACATTTAGTTAGTCACACCCGCAACATCTTTTTAAAGTAAACACAAATGTAATCCTGGAAAGCATGTAGATGACAGCATCAATGTTTTACCTTTGACCTAAACTTTGACCTTTGACTTATTTGTCTAGACCCCAGTAAATTCAAAATTAGTATCTTTAGAGCATGTGCAGTTGAATTTATTCAGTTTGGTGTTCTATATTATTGGTTCTCCTAAGAAACATTTTTATATTTCTTGATTTAAAATGAAGACAACTATTCAATAAAGTAAGAATTTTTTTTAAATAAAACTTTAAAAAACCAAACAATATTTTATCTTTTTTAATATGGATAAAAATGTATAATTTTGCTTTCAGCATTTGGCTTTTTTTCCCCTTTACTTTTTAAAACAAATAATGTAATATTAGGGACAGATTATTTTTTACTTCAAATTCAAAATAAATATGAAATAATAAGAATAGTAATGAAACTGTTATTAAAATATTTATTAACTTTGTATAAAATGTTGTCATTTAAAGTTTCAAATGAATTAAAGCTTAACGTTCTTAATTTCATTTGAGGTTAAAAAATTCAAAGAATTTCAAAAAAAAAAAATTAACATGTTCAACATTATATTTTTGGACTTGTAGTGCTATATTTATTCACTTTAAACATTTTTTTTTTTTGCAGAAGAATGAACAGCACTGAAAGATTCCGAAATCATCGTAAAAAGATGAAAGAAAACTCGGCTAAATATTCGGAATATTTTCAAAAAAAAAGGGAAAGAAACAAAGCAAGAAGAGAAATTAAGAAAAAACTTAAAAAAGTACATCTGTGGCCAAGAAAGAAGAGAAATCGCAGAGGCAAAAACAGAAAGAGAGGCAGAGGAATTGTAGAGAGAGAAAGAAGTCTTCGACAAAAGTTGCCACACCATCTCCAGCTGTAGAAGCAGAGTCGATGGGAAGTTTTCGAAGAGCTCAAACCTTTGGTAATGCAATTCATAGACAGATACAATCTTCCATTAATGTCATACGGCCATAAAGACTACAACATTAAAATTGCTTGGTCATACTTTGCTAGGTCTCATGGGAAAAGTAGCCGTGGATGGTGTTGGAGCGGTAACAAAAAAAATGGTGTCACTTGTTGTTCTACAGCGTAGAGCAACAGTCAATTCTGCATCGGATTTTGCCATTTGAGCAGAAAAGGCTCTTAAAAAAATCAGATTACTTTATTCTGCGGAGAGCGACATCACAGAAGATGTTGTAAAAATGCTTGATGCACTCTGCGGCCATGTACAAGCTGTACCAAACTTACAATCGGTACACCATGTTGTACCGATCGATATAGGTACAATTCAAGTGGCACTAACTGCAGAAAGTGCACTGAAGATAGTTTCATTACTGCCTTAATCGGAAGGATCTCCCGTGGTAATATAAATGTCATTGGAGATTTTGTAGAATTAGTTTTAATACCACCCAAAAAAAAAAAAAAAACTAAGAAAATTTTGTTGGTCAAATCAAGCAAATCGATGGAGAAGACATACAAGAAGTAGAATACTTGGAAAAAAAAAACAACATGTATACATTTGGCCCAATCAGCCAGACATATCATGGGAGAAACAGAACGTTGTAATAAGAATAACTAACACCCCTGAAATCATCAATTCTAGATTTCGAAATGAGATTTATGTAAAAAAGTGTTCCTTAGTTATTTGCAATTTCTTTTATTTATTACTGTGTTAATCATAAAATGTTTGATAACTATTTGTGTATGTTGTTATTTTATTGGCCACACAAGTCACACCCGCAAGGGCAACTTTGAATATTTTTTACAGTGAAAATAATTGAGAGTATTTAAATTTTTTTATAGAATAATTACTTAAGTATTGCTGTCTAACATTAAAAAAAAACAGTTCCATGGGTCGATATAACTCAGAGTTTTGAATGTCTTGATCGCAACGTGAAAATGCATGTCCTTTTTATATCACACCCGCAACGGGTAGAAATTAATTTTTTGAAAAATAAATAAAATATCAATCAACTTGCAAATTGGCATCAATGTACCTGCAAGTGGTCTTTATTGAGAAATACAGAAATTGAAACCTATACCCTAAAATATTTTTGCTGGTGACAAATTTAGTTAGTGTAAATGTCACACCCGCAACTTTGGATTGGGCATTCAGTTGAACTTGTATTTGCATTGAATTGTAGTAAATTTTCTTTAACTTATTTTTTCTTTTGTTTAATTGCTAAGAGATTTGGCAAGTTATATTTAGATATTATAACATATTAACTGGTTTATTCCTCTGCAAAAGAAGCCAGTTTATGTAATGGCTTGATATTGATTGAAACTTCTGTTTGTGCATTGGGGTGCACATCAGGAAAAGTGACCAAAGTGTTAACCGTGGAAATTTTCGAATTTCTGAAAAACAAAATTAATATTTTTTAATTAACTCCAGTGACAGATTTTTTTAAAAATTAGGGATTAGGTCAAGGAGAACATTTATCCACATTTTAGGACGGCTGTATTCTTGAACTTATACAGGACTTCAAAGGGTCATTCCATGTCAAATCAACCAATCACTCAAAATGACCATCTCAGATTTTCATGAAACTTTTAGGGATTATACTGTTTGACATTCTAAATTGAGATCTACTTTTAAAAAAAACCTATCTTTTTTGGTTAATGAGTTATTATTTTTTTAAATGTGTAAAAACTCATGTTTTTTTACTCATCTGTTGTGCTTAAAAATGCTACAATTTTAGTACTATGGGGTCAATGCAGTTGGTTAACAGCTCATTTTAAAGAGAATTGCATGAGCTTTAATTTGACATGCAACTTGCATATTTCTCTTAAGTTTTTAATTTTTTTTAATTTTAAAATTTAGAATTTAAATTTTTTAAACTTAGTGTCCTTTAAAAATTTTGAAAAAAATATGTTTTTTAATATGTTTTAATAAATACATCCTAAAAATTTCAGAGTGGGGACATGATGGGATCAGCAGTTATAGCAAATAATGCAATGACATTTTTTTTGTAAATATATGTTTTTTTATTAGACATTTTTTTAGATTATTTTCTTTTACTTTTCTAAAATAATATTTTTTTTAATTAAGCAATTTCTAATTTGGCAACATTTTATTTCAAAATTATGATATAAATTAAAATATAATTAAAAATTAAAAATGAAATGCATTAAAACCATTTAAAGAACAGGCAGATCATGCAGCAGCTTGTTTACACACGTGTTGAAACATTCCCTGACATGTTCAAACAGGTGTGTGATGCATTAAGTCCAATAGGTGAAGAAAGCTGTTCATTCTTATTCTGGCTTTCAAATAGTAAAGTAGGTTGTGTTTGATGTATTGATAATTGTGCTTTTTTAAATTTTGCTTAATTGTTTGTTTTTCAATAGATGTTCTCATATTTTAATAGTTATAAAAGTTGATTACTTTAAAATATTTTTGTGCAAATTTTCAAGAGTGATTATTGGAATCTAATAATGACTTTTTAACCAAGCTTTAAAGAAAAAAAAAACATGACTGAAGCAGGGATTTCAAAAATTATTTCTTTGTACTGCTGCAATAGATTTAAGAAGCCTGGACATGACTATTACAAGAAAAATTTAAGAACTGTGAGTAAAAATGTATCAAAGCATCATAAGGAAGTAATTGAAGGCTATAAAATATGTGATACTTGCCGCAAAACTGTACAAAAATTACCTTTAGTTACCTCAGATTATAAAGAAAGTTCAGATGAAGCTCTGAGTGAAACAGATCATGAGACTGAAATTTCAACTCCAGAAAAAGAAATTAAAATTTCAATAGTCTAAAGCTATTGAAATTTTAAATAAGTCTTGGAGTAATTGATGAAACTCCCATAAAAAAAAAAAAAAAAAAAAAAAATTCGTCTCAGTGAAAAGTACCCCCAGACAAAATTAACTAAGATCACTGAAGTTTTAGGAACTCAACTATTTGGTTTAAGCTTAAAAAAATCAGATGATCTCATAAAGTTTGATTATGATAGTGAAATAAATAGCCGACTTAAAGAGAAATTCTCCAGTACAACTGACAAAAGCTTAAAACTGCAAATTTTAACACTTCCAGAAAGTTGGACCTTAAAGCAAATAGAAAGCGAATTTAAAGTGACAAATTTCATTGCTGGAAAAGCTAAAAAAAACTCATGAAAGACAAAGGAATAATGTCTGCACCTGATCTAAAACCCGGAAAGGCATTAAGCCCAGAGACAGCGAATTTAGTGAAACAATTTTATGAATGTGATGAATCGGTCGTCAGATGCTTGGTAAGAAAGACTTTGTTTCTATTAAAGTGGATGGAAGAGCAATTCATCTCCAAAAGTTTTTAATTTTAAATACCTTAAGAGAATCTTATGTTCTATTCAAAGAACATTATCCTGATAAAAAAAATAGGCTTCTCCAAATTATGTGAACTTCGTCTGAAAAATTGTGTTTTTGCTGGATCAGCTGGAACACATTCAGTTTGTGTATGCGCTATTCACCAGAATGCAAAATTGATGATGGCTCAGTGTAAGTTACCAGAATTGATTAACAGAGACAAACCAATCAAAACTTATAAAGACTTACTTAGTTTAATGATTTGCGAAATTCCTACAGACAAGTGTTCTTTCCGTCAATGTAACAACTGTCCAGATACTAATAATTTGAAATATCTTTTTGAAGATTTGTTTGAGTAAAACAGCATTGATACTGTAACATACAAGCAGTGGATGCAAATAATAGGACTGCACCTTGAAGCAATAACAAAACAAACTGATGATTTCTTAAATTGTTTGTTTGATAGCTTACCCAAACTGCTGAAACATTCTTTTATTGCTAGCAAACAATCTGCAATTAGATATATGAAAAAAATCTGGTTGAAAATCAATGTATTGTATTATGTGATTTTGCTGAGAACTACTCTTTCATTCTACAAGATGCTGCACAAGGATTCCACTGGAACAATCCACAATCAACGATACATCCTTTTGTTGTATACTACATGGAAAATGCCATAATACAGCACCTGAATTTAGTTATTATCTCTGATTGCATGTGCCATGATACAGTTGCTGTGCATTTGTTCCGGAGGCTTATGATAGCATACTTAAAGCAAAAATTGCTGCAAAGAGTAGACAAAATTCATTATTTCTCAGATGGAGCTACATCCCAGTACAAAAATAAATAGAATTTCGTAAACCTCTGTCACCATACTGCAGATTTTTCTATTGAAGCAGAATGGAATTTTTTTGCATCATACCTTGGGGAAAATGCTTGTGATGATATAGGCGGCTCAGTTAAGCGATTAGCTACACAAGCAAGTCTTCGTATGGTCTATAATGAACAGATTATGCCCCGCCCCCCCCCCCCCCCGTCAATTATATGAATGGTCTAAAGACAATATTAAAAATATCAATTTCATATATTTAACAGAAAAAGATTACGAAAAAGAATTAGCATTTCTGAAAACAAGGTTTGAAGAAGCCATAACAGTGAAAAGAACTCAACAGTTCCACAATTACAGACGAAAAAACAAAAGCAGTTTTTGTTAAATATTATTCCTTTTCACACCACACAAAAGAAGAGATAGTAAGCAAACATGATGATGCTGATGATTTGGACTTGAATGATATAGTTGGTTTTGTAACATGTGTATATAATAATGAATAGTGGCTAGGTTGTGTTTTAGGAATTGAAAATGAGGAGGTTAAAGTAAGTTTTTTACAGCCTCATGGACCTTCTCCATCCTTTAAGTACCCTCATATTCCTGATGTATTGGTTGTAAATAAAACAGAAATACTAACCTAAGTTGACCCTGCAACACAAACTGGAAGGGTTTACAATCTCTCAGAATCTGAAAGTTCAAAGGCGAGTAAAAAGCTACTTTCCAAACTGAGGAGATGAGACTTATCTGCCACAAGGTATTTTTATGTATCGAATTCTACTTTGTGTTTATACATTTCAAAATTACATCCTCGAAGTTTCTGTGCTAGTTCTGTTTACTGAACTTCAAAGGAATAAAAGATAACCAAAATTTAAGATTTTTTTGAAATGTAAAGGTTTTTTAATTAATTGAACTATTCATAGTTTTACTACAAAATGTTTATAATATTATTAAAAAACACTAAAACATGTAAATTTTGAAATAAATTTAAATTGTTGAAAATAGTTTTGTGCATTTAAAAAAGTATTTTTTATTTATTTATTGTTTTTTTAATTTTTAAACAAAAATGCTAAGTAGCACCATTGCATTGTTTGCTATAACTGCTGATCCCATCATGTCCCCACTCTGAAATTTTTAGGATAAATCAAGTAAAACTTATTAAAAAACGTGTATTTTTTTTTCAAAATTTTTAAAGGACACTTACTTAAAAAAATTTAAAGTTTAAAAATTTAAAAATGCAAGTTGCATGTCAAATTAAAGCTCATGCAATTCTTTTTAAAATGAGCTATTAACCAACTGTATTGACCCCATACAACTAAAATTGTAGCATTTTTAAGCGCAACAGATGAGTAAAAAAACGTGTTTTTTTACAGATTTAAAAGATTAATAACTCAATAACCAAAAGAGATTAATTTTTTTAAAAAGTAGATCTGAATTTAGAATGTCAAACAGTATAATCCCTGAAATTTTCATGAAAATCTGAGATGGTAAATTTGAAAATATTTTTTTTTTTTTTGGTTGATTTGACATGGAATGACCCCAAATGTTTTTGATCTAATAGATGTTACAGGTTTCATGTTCACAGCATCAGAGCCTTATTTTCTTATTCATTCACTCATTTTTGTCCCATATAATAATTCATTAATTTATTTATTAAATTGTTTTATTATCTACTCATTTATTCTTTTACTTAAGCCGCGACTCCACATCACCGGAAAAACGAAAACGGAAACTGAAACGGAAAACGTACGATTTTCCGTTCCGTTGTATTTCCGTTCAACTGGCCGGAAATTCTTACGCGGAATCTTGGAGCGCCATCTGGTGAAGGATTCCAGACATTCACTTTAATTTTGTGTATTTAGTGGGAAAGATGGATCGAAGAAAGAAAAAAGATTTTGCAATGATGAGTTTACATTTTCTTAATGTAACAGCTCTGCTCTTGGATAAACAAAAACCATATCCACTCATATAGATGCATTGACTTTACAAAGCCCGTCATTTAGGGACAATTATCTTCTCAAGTGCCCTTAAATGATTGGCCTGCGTTATACAAATTAACCTTTCGAAATTAGCAACATTTTAGGTAGAGATAATCAAACGGAGTGGAAGTACTGAATACATAATTTTTACAAGGTGGGCCAAAACATTGAAACCACTGCACTTACACATTTCCCAACAGGATTTAGTATCAAATTTTAACGAGAATAAAAACCTCCAACACAAAAAATAGGGTGCGTTTGCTGCATCGCTTGCTCTCCCCTAGATCCAGCACCCTGTAATAGTAACTTTCAATTTTTAAATCGTTAAATTCGAAAATTAGAGATCAAAGTTGATTAAAAATTTAGATAAGTGAAACAAAATTTAATTTTATATGCAGAAAAAAAAAAGCTATCAATGTATTTATTAGGCTAAATAAAGGAATGAAAGATATATTTCCAAATCCTGCATAAAATAACTATTCTTGTATTTTCTGATGAACACACATTCAGAATAGATTCCATTTGTTGGTACAGGAACCATTTGGGAACATAGACTTCAAGGTTCCCTTTCCTGTACCCAAACTTGTCCCTGACTTTTCTTTTTTCTTTAGTAAACCGGTCCCTTTGAACTGTCCATTTTGTTTCTGCTACAGGACCTGCAAAAATTTAATTTGTTGCAGTTGATTGTTGATTGCAAATGCATAGTTCATACCATTCAAATAAAGCGAATAAACTTACCACTCAAATTGAATTTGGAGCCGATGACAGGCCACAAACTCTTCTTCATTTGGACATCTTTATAATCTTTCCTTTTTTTTTTTTTTTATCGAAGAGGCAAGGATATTTCCTGACCTCTTCTAAAAATACTTCTAAATATATCTTCATGGATCCACTAGCCGTCGATATTTCTGAAGAAAAACGTTGTTGACAATGTGAAGAGTTCCTATAGGCTGTTGCGAAGCGGATTCCGTTGCCAGAAACAGAAAAAGTTAAAAATGTTTCAACTCTCGATTCCGTCTTGTTTCTGCCGCTCGGAAAAGGAAACAACCGGAAGTGGGAAGGTTTTTCTGTTTCCGTTGTCCGTTTCCGACGACTTTCCGGTGATGTGGAGTCGCGGCTTTACTCATTCATTTGGTCAAATACATACTTGCCAACGCTACTGTTTTTAATGGGAGACTCCCGTTTTTTGCTTCCATCTCCCGTTTTTTACTATTTTCTCCCGTTTTTGCAGTTTTTTCAGTCAATTATCAAAAAGTTTCACTTTCTTCTCAATAGATGGCGCCCTTTTCTAGTCGATCAATGTCAGGGAATAAGAATTTTTCCAATTAATATCTCATTTAGTAAACAATTTTTTGGAAGCTACATTGCGTCTTACATTGCGTGTTCAACGAAGCGCGTGCTTTGCCGAAAATTGCAGCAGATTTCAATCCTTTCGCATCTTGAAAATACTTCAATTATTTTGAAGGTTTGAAGTTATTTTAACATGTGCTGCCCTTTACCCACTCATTTTATATTTTATTTTCATTATATATTGATTTTTTTTTCGGATTTTTGTAATTAAATTTTTGTAGCTACTTTTTTGGTTGAGACTGAGGAATATACAAAACTTAAAGCAAATTCACTCCTTACTATTTATTTTTTCATTTGCAGTATGTTTTTCTATCTGCTACCAATTAGTTTATCAGCAAAAAATCCCCATTTCACTTTAAATTTAGTATTCATGTTATTTAAAAGCATAATTTAATAGTTCTGTTGTGAAGATATGTCGCTGGTGAATCACCTATATACTTCTAGTGGAATCTCCTGTTTTTTCTTCTTCGAAGGTTGGCAAGTTTGCAAATATATTTTTAATAATAGAGCAGAAAATAATATTTCATTATTAAAATTTTATATATTTCACTTTGCTGCAGGAAAAAAAAGTGAAATTTCCACTTTTTCAAAAGGTACAAATTTGCTGCAAAAAATAAAATAATGTTTCAGTAAAAGATTTATTATTCAATACATTGTGCTATTTTTGTGTACTTAAAATTTTCAAAATCTTAAATTTTCAAAATAAATTTCCCATTTCTTAACTTCAAAAGAGGTAAGTCTTCACCTTTACCCCCCCCCCCCCCTACATTTGTTAACCTGTTTAAAAACTGTGTTAATTTTGTTTTCCAGAAATCAGTGAAAATTTCCATGGTTAACAATCTGGACACTTTTCCTGTTAGACACCACAACCCACAAACAGAAGTTTCAATCAATATCACACCATTACATAAACTGGCTTCTTTTGCTGAGGAATAAACCAGTTAATATGTTATAACGTCTGAATATAACTTGCCAAATCTCAAAACAGTTAAACGAAAGAAAGAGGACTTATTAGTGTTTAAGAAATAAGGGGTCGGTTAGTCACATAACACTGCGACGCCCATCCCAAATTTTTGAGCAAGTCTGCAGACTTTCTGAATCGGAGAGTTTTTTTTCTACCCTCTTTCCGCATGAATCGGTCAAATTTAAAGTTGATAAATGCAACCCAAAGTGAAACAGAAAAACAAAAGTTTAAAAAAGCACCTAAATCCATATTAGGATCCCAAGCGGCTGAGAGGTCTAACACAATTGCTCTAGCACTGAAAATTAAGGCACAGGTAGTCTGTGCCTCAGTTTTCCATTTCATTCTTAAGATTTTTAGCCTATGTTTTGCAAGTAATTTGTCATTTTACGCCAAATGAAACCACAACATGGTTTCTTGAGCTTAAAACAATGTCATTGTGTTTGATATTATTTTGAAGGAAATTTATTGAATTTTCCAGATTGAATGACTGTTTTTGACAGACATGCATATGTTTAAAATTTGAGGTGAATAAGAGACATTTCTGATTTTTCTCTTTAAAAATTTTGCAGGGTGGCGACAGATCAGGGAGATGAGAGAAAAGTCAGGGAACTTTATTAATCAGGGAATTTTGAAAAAATAACAAAAAATCAGGGTTTTTTTTTATATTTTATGAAGGAAAAAAATTGTTTGCTTTACAAAATTAAGTACTCTAATTCCTTACGCATTTTTCGCCAATTATCTGTTCAAAAATAAAAAGGAAAATTAATGAGGTGCAATTATACACTGCCGCATATTTGTGCATCTTTTTTCCTCAACGTCAAAATATTGAATCTTACTTATTAACCACAGGATGAACTTCCAAAAATTGCTTCTGTGTCTGTTAGGTTGTTTATTTTACCTAGCTTGAAATTTCCTTTTACGCTTTCAATGCTACGTAAAATAAACAACCATACAGGCAAAGAGGAAGCCTTCATTAATGTCTTAGCTCCTTTGCCTTTATTTCATTTTCTCGAAGTAATTAGCATACTGTAATCACAATTTCAAGAAGAAATCTTTGGTTTTTGAATTAATACTATAAAAGCTTAAATGTTATTACTTCGCATTTTTAATTTAATTGCTAAAATTGAACTTTCAATAAAAAAACTTTGCTCTTTGCCGTTATACTATTTGTTGTCACCGCAGATTATAAATGTTTTCTTTTCTTCAGACTTAAGTGATTCTTTAATTTTATAACCGAGTTGTATTCTTTTATATATTTTGAAATTAACTAATTCCTTTTTTATTCTTTTCTTTTTTTTTTTTCCTTGCATTTCAAAATTATTTGTTACAAAAGCAATCTAAGATTTTTTTCGTTACATACTGAAATCATTTAAAATAGTTAACTTACTTAAGTATCTTTATTTTTTTATCGTTAAAATGCTGTGTATTCATTCATTAAAACCTATGTTCTTGATTAGAGAAAAACTCCCTATGAATGGATGTCAAATGGTTTCATCTGTTTTGCATAAATATTTCAATTAGTTATATAAGAATAACTACATTACTTCTATTCTTTCACTATTACTTGTTATTCTTGCAACAATTATTATACTGTTTGAAAACTTAGTTCAAAATAATTTCAATTACTCTTTACTTCTATCATAAATACACATGTTTTTAAGAGTAATTTTAATAGTTTCTTAAAATTCTTATGCTGAGTGGTTTCTGGAAGTAAAGTTTTTTTTAAATAATTTTCTATAATCTTTCCATGTAGAAAAATTTAATATACTGTTTTGTAGGTTTCCCCCCCCCCCCAAAAAAAATAGACTTGATATGTTTTTTAACCATTTTATTAAAAAAGTAGCACATTTTTTAAATATATCTTTAGTTCAACAACTTTACACAACTTAAAACCTTTAAAATACTGCATTTTATACAAACATACAATGGATTTCAAGTAGAGCAAAGAAAGAAAACCATTATCATTGGTAACGTAAATCAGGGAAATTCGATGAACTTAATCTGGGAAATCAGGGAAAGGCAGGGAACTTTTTTTCACAGTTCCTGTCGCCACCCTGTTGCTTTTTAAAACAGCAATAACTTAAAACTTTAGTGATTTTTCATATAGTTTTATGCATGAAGATTCATTCTTTCTGAGTATATGTGTGCAGTGATTTTCTTTATCCAACGAATAATTTTATTTTTTTAAATTAAAAAGCTTTCCAGAAATTAATTTCTCCCTTCTGTTAAATTTTTTTAAATAAATTTACTGTATGCAAATATTAAAGAGTTTCAAAATAAAAGATGCACAAGTAAAATTTAATAGTGTTATCTTATTTTGTATTAGTTTTGAAAAATTTCTACTAATTAGAAGAAATATAGCCGTAACAGAGAGGTCATGTGTAACAGAAGGAACAAAGCTGTAACACCCTCTTTGTTACAGCTTGACATTCGATATTTTATTAAAATCTCACTTGCTGACAAAAGGAATTCTAGGAATATATAAATGGTTAGTAACATCTTGTTTAACTCAGTTTCCTCAGTGTTTGATCACACTAGGGTTTGTCTGCTCTTTACAAACTCCAATTTTAAGAAAAGAAAACAAGGACTCTTAAACTCCTGAATTTTACTACTACAGTCGAACCTCGCTATAGCGAACCTGCGATATAACTATCCCACGAGTGTATTGAACCTTTTAATTAGTCCCAACTGCAGATCTATGTTTTAAATGTATTTTGAAATGCTTGTAATGAACCTTAGATACTGTAGACGCTATAACGATCCAAAAATTTCTGAAATTTTCAGTTTTTCATTGCATTTGTCCCAGTTATGTTCCTTACCAAATTTCCCATAGGCAAACACCATCTTCTGCAATAGACCATCTTCATTCCCCCTTTTCACCAGAATACTCCGGTTCAAACCACACTTCTCGCCTATTGTTCCTCTGATAATATTGTACAGGGTTCGTACGCTCTTTCAAAACTCCTCCAATACTCCTTCATTTATAAAAAATTTTTGAAGGGCTCTTCAGACTTCTTCATTTCGGTTTTAACTCCCTCAAAACTCCTTCTTTTTTATTTCAAAACTACATAATCTTCCTGTATAACAAAAAGTTAAAATACTTCGATTGACAACTAACTTCGTCACTAAGGCGATTTTAATGTAGTAATTTTGTGCATTTTTTTTTTTCGATTTACATATTGATCATACTTAATTCATAAAAGTTGAAGGTGAAATTTTTATTAGAAGACTAAGACATTTCATAAGTGAAGTAAAACATGCTTAAATGGTGCTTGGCTATTTTTTCAAGTTTTATGATTATTGTTTTTTCTCCACCACACTCTCAGCAGCAAAAGTCAAGTTGTCTAATTATTATTTAAATATTTAAAACTACATAAGTAAATGTACTACATTAAGTGATTGTGTTAAAAAAAAACAATTGTTTAGTTAATTGCAGTTATGATATTGTAGAAAGGGTCATCCACAAGTGATGTCATGCTTTGAGGAGGAGACAGGCTCATGAAATTGTGACAAGGGGAAGAGAGAGGGTGATAAAAGTGACATCACACAGTTAGTGTACCAATATGTTTGTAAAAAATATAACGTGACAAGAGGAGAAGTTTGGGGTGAAGTGTGACACTTTGTGATAAAGGGTGCTGATGGTCAAATATATTGAAAAAAAAGTGTGACATCATTTAATGACTCTCCATTAGTACTCCTTCAAAATCTCATTTTACTCCTTCAAAACTCCTTCATTTTATTTCTGAAACTGAGTACGAACTCTGTTGTATTGTGAACTTCACACTGATCATAGTTAAATAAAGAAATTTTTTTAAAAAAATCTATTGGATTAAGTTAAATTTCATCTAAAAATGGGAAAGCTGCAAAAGTCTATTTTCAAATTTTTCTTTTCTAAATTTACTGTAGTGAGTCACAATCTGGCAGAATTGTAATTCTAAGGCAGCTCTCAGTGTTTTGAGAAAACTTGACTACAGAAATTAGATATACAAGTTGTAGATTTGTTTACAAAAGTTGCCATTAAAACTGACGAAAGCATATGAAAGCTTGCAACCAAAAATAACATTTTCCTTCTCATATTATCAATAAAAGAAAGATACATTTCAGTAGTTTAATTACTGACTACCATAGTTAACATTAAAAATTTATTTGTTATCCTTTTCACAAAAAGAAATGTGTGATCAAGTTATTCATTACAGAAGTTTCTTAGCAAGTGTGGTCTTACTTTCGAAAAATCGGATGTAGCGAATCCTCGATTATAGCGATATCCTAAGCCAGTCTACTGTGGGTTCGTTATAGCGGGGTTTGACTGTATCTAATTACAAACTACTTTTCTGTCTATAAATAGCATTAAATTTTTTCTCCTACCTTAAAATTATCTTTACTTAAAGTTTGGCTAATCCCAAGGACAGTGGAACAAATGAATCTACCTAGTTTGAGAGTATTTAGGCAGAAAAACCGACTTTCTTATTCGAACAGCTTATCCCTTTTTCACCATCAGGATTTTAATGCCACTTAGTCCATGTGAGCGGGCCTGTCTGCCTCTTTCCAATCATAAAAGCCTTAAATTTTGCTCATAATACATTTCTTGATTCGTAATAATTCAGCAAACTGTTTTATGTATTTTTAAGAAAATTGGGAGGCTAACCTCATCCACTTTACAGTAATCATCTTTGGTATTTTACTATACGAGTAAATGGTGTTTGAGTATTCGTACCCAGGAATTGATTACTGTATTAATCACAATTCTTATATCATTTAAGCTCGGTAAATTGAAAAAAATGTCAATTATTTTTAAAAAAACGCATTTCTTAGCTTTTGATTCCCAATTTCTTTTTATATCCTCCAATTATAGAATAAATGTAAAAATGAACTACTTTTGCTTTGTGAAGCAATTTTGAATGAATTAAACATGTTTTTTTTCCTAGAATTTTCTTGTATTACCAATTTTTTTTCGGTGTACGAAATTTTGATCTACTTTGAAGATTAAAATAATTTTAAAGATTTTTCTAAAAGATCCTTTGTTTTTTGAATTTCCTCTAGTTCTATCATGTATGAGTAAAAACCTTATTTAAAAGCATGTCAAAATCAAACATTGCTTCCCAAAGAATTGCTTGATACCCCCTCCCCCACCAGGTTGATGGCATACCCCTTTAAATGTTACAAATCTCCTCTCCTCCATAGTAACAATAAAAAATATTCAATAAATGTCATACAAGTCAGAAAATGCAAAGACAAATAAAAAAGGCGAAATTTTGTAAACTTTAACCTTTATAGTTTTATTAACAATACAATCGACAGCATATTTTGTTTTTCAACTTTAAACATTAATGCATAGAATACAAAATAATCACTTATTAAAATAATTTTATTTTCACCTTTAATCACTTTCTAATTTATTAGCAATTTAAAAATTAGACTTCTTACTGATGATGTTAACTTTAAAAGTAACATTTTCTGCTTGGCAGAAAAAAATAAAGTTTTGGTAAACCATCATAGATGAAATAAATTTCCCATTGGAGGTTCAAGTGTATTAAAAAAACAAATACATGAATTTGACACCCAGTCACATTTTGTGTTGTAACTACAGAAAACTTTTGTTCAAAAAAAAAAAAAAGATAATAGAAGAAAACAATGGTCACACAAGCAGACAGTAATCAAGATTCAGCTTTAGTCTACCCAACCTTCACGTGGACAATTGTCAAGCAACCAGTGAAGACAAAACCAAGTGACTGAGTACAGTAGAGGGAGAAAATGTTCTTAATCTATAAGATAAAGTATGGTTCTGAAACTTGTAAGTTGGTTTTATGACAATAAATTTCTTAGAAAAAAAACAAAGTAGTTGGGACTAACAAAAACCGTTGTGAAAAAATTGTAAGAATTTAATTTATAACATGATTAAAACTTGTGAAGATGAAGCTGACTGCTCTAAGAGCTAATAAATGCATCCACTTCCCCCTTAAAAACCGATATTTCTCTGTTTATCTGATGAGTGATAGAAGAACCCAACCTCAAAAGTTGAGAGTTCTCCAACTTCAGCATTCGTTCTAAATAAGTATAAAGAAAAGCTGATATATTAATTTTTTTTTTCATTGTGATTTATCTAATTAACATGCATTGATGGTGCTGAGTGCCTGATTTTATTTATTTTATTTTTAATCTAGTAGAGAGTAGAAAATCCTTTGGTAGGTTTTTGTGCGTTTCAAAAGTATATTTTGATCATCACTAACTTGAATAAAACTCCAAACCGAACCAATTTTATTGCATAAGTTTGTACCACTTTTAATCTAGTTTCCGAGAATATATTGGATTTTGGAAGTTTTGGAGGGCTAAAAATGCTATTTAGCACTTTCTGAGCACAAGTCAATGTCCGAAATGAAACTAAATTTTGCTGTTTAAAGATTTTTTTAGTTATTTAAACTGATTTAAACATTAAATCTAATTATATATGACTTCACAGTACAATACCAATCAAAATACAAAAAAAAAAAAAAAAATTACTCTCTATCTCGAAAAATAAATCTTTTATAGTGAAAACTGTATGTACAGTTGCTGGATTTTGCGATTTTTGCAAAACGGGACAAGTTTTTGGGAAAATTTTAAAGTGCTGCCATTCAAAAAGTAATAGCCATCTTAAGATAAAAATTTTGTTATTCTTATATCCATGTATAGAACAGCCTCACGAAGTTTCAAGATCTGAGAACCTCGGGTGTCCACCCCTGGATGAATTGACATGGAATTTTGTGAACTTCAAGGCTCATTTAAAAGAAAAAAGACTTAAGGCTATATGAATTTAAATCTTAAACCTCAAACATGGAAGTTATTTATTTTTAATACACATGGTAGATATTGCTGTACAAAATGAAAAGATGTAGCAAATACCTTGGAAGTGTTATCTTTGAGAAATAAAATTTTGAAGTGCTCTACAATAAATTTATATTTTAATGAAATGATTATAAGCTAGTAACAAATAATGTGCTAAACATGTTTCTTATAATGCCCAAACCAATTATAAAATTAAATGTTTCAAGAATGTATTAGTTCAGCATGGTATTACAGTCAAACCCCGCTATAATGAACCCCTCAACGGACCGACTTGAGAGATCGCTATAACCGGGGGTTCGCTACATCCGATATTCCAAAAAATAGTCAAAATTCAGTAATATTTTACAATAATAATCATCATAATTGCACAATGACTTAATTAGTAGTTAGGGTAATAAAATTAAGTTTTAGAAATAACTAGTAACTATATTTTATTCAATAATAAGCAAATTAAAATTTTACTTTTTTTTTATTTATCAGTAGCATGGAAGAAAGACGTTATTTTCGGTTGAAAACTTTTGAATTTTATATACATATCAATTTTTTTCTCAACTACTGCAAAAGAATCCACAATATGTTTGTCAATGTTTTCAGTCGCAAAAAAATTGTTCAAAATATTTACAGCTGCTTTTGCAGCAGAAATGGACCCAAGATTTTTTGTTTGATTTATAAACTAGAGAGAGTTTCTTCACATTCTTAAAGCACCTGGGTTTATTCGATTTTCCAATAACCATCAACTTTCGTTTTTCAGAGCCAGTCATGTTAGCACAAATAAGTGGTTATCCGTGTGTTGGAGTGTTTTCCGCCGACACATTTTTCACCTTTTAACTTCAATGTTTGATTTGGAGTCAGCTTATAAAATAAGCCCGCTTCGTCAGCGTTAAAAATATCCTCTTCGTCGTAATCTCGAATGATGTCCGGCCACACATTTTGCATCCAATCCTTCACATCAGAAGAGCACACACTTGCAACTTCACCCACAAATTTTCCACTCGTTATGTTGTGCCGTTTCTTGATTCTATCCAACCACCCGTTAGAACAGACAAACCCTTTTTCATTAAAATGTTCGGCAAATTCATTTGCCTTTGCCTGCAGAATGGCTCCCGTTATCGGTACATTTCCGTTCCTCTGCAGAGTGAACCACTTAAATAACGCTTCGTCTACATTTTCCCTTACTGCTTTTCGCATTTTTTTTACAGCCGTTTATGTTTGTTTCATAGGCAGAAACAATTGCATCACGGTTCTGCCAAATAGTGGCTACAGTAGATTTTGAGAGCGAAAATTTTTTGCAAAGTGAGGATTAGGTTTCGCCACTTTCTAATTTGCGAATTAATTGCACATTTTCTTCAACAGAAAATGCTTTGCCTTTATTTCGCCTGGCCATGATGATTTCTACCTAGTTCACACGATTATCCGCAGTGGAAATTAAACTAAAAATCAGAGCAAACGCACGAGTGACCAATAATCTCGTCCTCTGACTAAAACCAGTTGAGAAAATTGAGGGAGCTTGAAAACCGGCTCGCCCCCCCCCCCTCCTGAAGAAGCAGCTTCTCTTGCAAGGAACAATAAATGAGGAATGTGGTTTGGACTAGAGATTTCCTAGAAAAAGGGTTGAGAATTGTAGAAGATGGAGTTTGCTGAGAGAACAATCGCTAATGAATTTCATTGGGGCATGTGCAAAGAAGAACTTGAAAAATCAGACATTTTAGGATCGTTATATCCGATTTTTTCGTGTTTCTGGATCGTTATAAGCATATGGAATTGTATTAATGACATAGGGCTTCAGTTCGGACCAATTAAAAGGTTCGCTACAACCGGGAGATCGCTATATCCCGGGTTCGCTATAGAGGGGTTTGACTGTAGTACAATTTTCTTACTTAGAATCAAAAATGATTTCTTCAAACTGGTTTTCAGGTCAATTAGATGTTCCATTATCCCAAGCAGGACTCAAACAGGCTGAACTTTTGGGTGTACATTTACAGTACCAGCAGTACAGTCATGTGTATGCTAGTGATCTTGCAAGAGCCATGCAGGTATCTCTACATGCTTTTACTTCCTTAACTGTGTTATATTAGCTGCTTTAACGTGAGACTTTTACAGCTTGACCATAAAGAGATGGCAGATGGCCTTGAAGCAAAAACTTAATTTCTATCATTTGTAATAGGTTGTTATTTTGTAATAGATAGGATTAGCGAGAGTGCGCCTCTCACTACTTGGCGCTTTCTTGCTGATTTTACCAATTACAAATGATTGGTGGCATTGATTAGGGGGGGGTGGGCAGGCACTTTCTATGGTTCAATTATTTATTTTATTTTCCAACTTAGGAGAAAAAAAACTAGAGATTTTTAAAAAAGCAAAAGTTTCAGATCATAATTATTTGTTTTACTTTGTATATCTGTTTAAGAAATATTATGTAGCACGAGCAGTAACTTATAGTTTATATATTGGTGGTTTAGATATTAGTAAATCAGTTTACCTAAAACAAGCCATACTTGCTTAATGAAATTATTACCAAATTTTTGTGACTTCTCAAAATACTTTGGTGTAAATAATGAAAGTCTGATTGAATTGGTCATTTTGAAAAGAGGTCAACTCCATTTTTTCAAAATTTTCAAGGGAAAGAAAAAACGTATATTCACCCTATTTTTTAAATTTCATTTAATTTTTCTTTTAAGATGTGATGAAACTTATTTGAAATTGACACGATCCCGAAATTTTCCTTTAATAATTGTGTAAAAACATTTTTTAACGGGAGATGACCCGTTTTCAAAATGAACTTAGGTTTTTCAAAACAAATGAGCCTGGAAATTGTTAATCATTGTTTATTCTTACAAAATATTGAATTTTAAAGTGAAAAATGAAAAGAGGAATTTAAATGACAAAAAAAAATCTAACCAAAATTCTTCAGCTGCTTCTTCGATTGATGTAGCGGGCCAATCGTACTTTTTCTGCTAGATATTTTTATGAGCATCTGATATATTTTGATATAATTTTTTTAAATCCTTTTTTTTTCATTTATTAGAATTTTCTCCTGATGAGCGGGATTGTTTGCTGGGTCTAAGATAAAAAGCTTTGGCATTTCTGTATTTTTTAAAAGGCAAAACATTTCTTCTACTAAGAAATCAATGAATGGTGTTGCCCTTGCAACACCAGGTTCAAGATTTGTAAACACAAACTCGTAAAAGTGGTTTACAGCAAAAAAAAAAAAAAAAACTTTTGCTCCTTGGAAACCCCTTTTCAGTAACTTCTACTTCACTGATCTTTCTTTTTAAAATCTGGCCACCAATTTTTAAAATCTGCTACATCCTGATGTGTCACATACTTTACATTGAACTTTTTAGAATTTGAGGAGGATACGATAAAATCTTCACGTTGTTGAGGTGTGCGAAAACATGGAGGAGCTCATTATGAAAAGGGGTCATCTCCTAAAGATGACTCTTTTTCAAAATGTACACTGGTGGGGAGTCTTACACCAAACTACCTCGGAAAAATAGATTTGAGTCGTTTTCACATGAAACTAATGTGTTGAAGTTAATGGGGTGGGAAATCGCCATAAAGTGAGTTTAAAAAAATGAGTTGACCCCTTTTTAAAATGACCAATTCAATTCATGTCTAAGTGTTTCTTTATGGAAAGTTATTGTGTACATAATTCATCAAAATCTTAATATGTGAGTAAAACTGTAAAGTTTGCATCAATTACCACTCATATGCTCTAAAAACCATCCTTAGCAAAATTTTGTATTTTTTCTTTTTTTTTCTTTAATTTTTTTTTGCTGCCGCCAAAATTCGGCTTTTAGTTGTCGTTTTTTCTTTTGCCCCCCCCCCCCCCCTTCCTACACACACACTTTTCAGTCCCAATTGCTGCCTCTGCAAATGATATAAACGGTGTTTCCGTTGCAAGGTCACCTGTCATCTCTCTGCGATCAAGCTTTATCTCCCATATCCTTGCTCCATCTCCAGAAAAATCAGTTGGAAAATTCACCCTTCACATGTGTAGGACATAGCACCCGAGAAAACGGTTTTGTCCAGCATTCTTAGCGGCTATACCTAGCAAGTGCTCTCATACCTATCTACGAGTGCTAGGTATTACTCGTCGGTAATACCTAGCACTCGTTCCGCGCAGTACATTCTGGGTAAAGCAGGATGAAGAAAGATCTACCTTTACCTGGAAAATAACTGCAATGTGGTTTAAAGCAGGTTTTTTCTGGGGTAGAAAAGCTTCATGTGATTAGGGTTATTTAGTGCTGGTAGATGAAAAGAAATGTTTGGGGAAGTCACCTTGGGGTTTAGGGGAATGCACATATTTGTAACTACAGCAATGACTGCATATAATTGTGTTAAAATGTTTTTAATACAGTGTGGCACTTGATTGTCAAAAAGAGCTGAGGTCACAATTTCGTTGATAAATACCAAACGGCTGATTTATCTTATGCCATTTTGCCGACATCATTGTCAATTTTTTTGTACTTTCTGAAATATAGAATTCATATGGTGCATTTTGAGTTATAGAGGCTGTCACTCAAGCTTTTAAATACACACAAGCAGTAAATATACATATCTTTTAATCCCTTTTTCTTCTGCTGAAGTAATGGTGAATTGGCAATTAAACCTCCATATTTTATAAAACAGTGCAATGTGTTTGTGACCTGAATTGAGCATGGTGCATATCTTGGGGTAGAAGAAATCTGATTCTTGAAGGGGGGTTTACAGAAAAATATTGCCAGGATTTACTATCTGAGACTCAGAGAAGTTTGCGCGTTACGTAAACTAGTTAAAACAATAAAAGAAGATAAAAACAATGTTTTATCGCACAAAGTTGCAGATAAATGCGTACATGTGTTTCAGAGGTGTGTTTTCAAGGAGTCCTTTTTTCAATGCGAAATAGTGAGCTTTTGGATGTAAAGATATTCGGTAAAATCAAGGGGAGTGAACAGCAGACAGCTTAAATAGCAAATCAAACAAACATGACAACATGAAGATCAAGTGTAGTAATTTCACCCTGCCAGTCACAAAGTTTTCTGACTATTCTTTCAATTGCTTATATTTCATGGGTAGTAACTAGGGCTTGCAATACTGGTATTGGTACAGGTATTAGAATTTCCTTAAAAACATTCAAAAATATAATATTTTCTTGCCGTATTTAATTATTTTGTGCAAAAGGTGCATTATTTACTTATTGAGAAGAAACATAAAATGAAGAACAAATGTCATACGGTCAAACCTTGTTAACACGAACTTGAAGGGGACGCCAAAATATTTCATGTTAACCGAATTTCGCATTGACGGGTTTCCATGTTTACTGGTTTTTGTCTAAGCAGACAATTTTTTTTGTTTTTGTATCTCAGAAAATATATTAACCGAAGTACCTTTGTACAAAAATGTATACCCAAGCATTTATATTTAAGTAAGAAACACAAGTAATTCGGAACAGAGGCAATGGCTATTTGGACCATTTCTCTATCACCATGCATTTTCAAACATCTGATTTTTCCTTGATCTCAAGACTGGATTTTCGCTGCAGTGTTGACGGGTAAAAAACACTTTATTGCTTTTAGCCTTTAAACCAATACATGGGCAGTGTTGGCATAAATATTATTTTATTTTTATTCTCGGTCCACAGCCGATAATTTAAAGAAAATAATTTTAAGTTAAGTGTACCTACTTTAAGCCCAGTCTGGTAAAAGTAGAACTTGTCAACTAGTTGGTGCTAACACTTCAATCGACGATTCCCCCACGCCATAATTAATGGCGATTGTTTACTGAAACCATCGAAGATTGCATGTCCCGATGTGTCGATTCAGAAAGAGTTGAGTTGTCACCTGATTGATTCGAATTAATTCCACTTGTTGACCGCACGTGCTATGGAGAGGAGTACGAATATTCGCGGCAGTGGAATAAACAAATGAGTGATGGTCGAAGTAGAAGTTAGTGTGGTGACGTCATCGAGGCGTGGAATCTCATTGGTTGATGAAACATATATAATGTGGCGAGTGGCAGCACTCGGAGCAGGAGCAGCGATCACTCTCTCTTCTCTTCTCTCAACGATCCCCAGTTGTTGTTTTGATCGTGAAGCCTAGTCCGGCTCACGTGTGGGGGGGGTTTTTCCCCGCGATGCTTGCGGGGGTTTTTGTGGTATGTGAAATTAAATCTTCCAAGTCCTGGAATTAGTATGAGTCCAGGTGAAGAAACATTTGTGTTGTGTCCGGCTAATTAATACAGGGGTCTGGCCAGAGGATATTTGGGTCCGTTAACGGACCCTTCACAAAAATCTGATCAACCAAAACGGACCTTTCACAAAATTCCGATCAAACAAAACGGACCCTTCACAAAATTCTGATAAACAAGATCGGATCTGTCAAATTGTTTATTGAAAGAGCAAATCTGAAAGCAAAATAACGCATATTTCTGTGTATAAACCGATAATTTTTGGAACCTTTTTTTAAGTCAAAGTAGAGGGATCAGCTTACACAAAATCGGCTAATTTTGAAAAAAAAAAAAAAAATATCGGCACTCTTGGAATGCTGCAAGCGATAAAAAATGGCTACTGCCAAATAAATATAATGGTTGTTTGTTTTATCACAGCTAATTAGCAGTGGTGTTTTTGTAAACTTTTCTGAAAAAGCATTGGTAAGCACTTTTCTCCGCTTATGATTTAATAAACAATAATAATATATATCTGCGAAATGAACTTAGAACTGCAAAGGGATAGTAAGGGTGAGGAAAAAATATGATCGCTTCAGATAGTGTTACCAACTTCAAAATTATCACAACTTAGCGTCTGGCGTTGAACCTTTATAATGACTTGATTAGAAAATATTCTCATCATTTTGCCAGCTTGTCAATATTTGCGTTTTTACGGTGCGGTGCGATGTTTAATTGTTTTTTTGGGAGAAATTTATATGGGTTTTGATTTTTCGATGCTAACAAGGATGATTAACTTTAAATAAACTCTTTTAATTACCGTTTTTTTTCTTTAGATGTCTACATTTTGAAAAATGCAATCTTTTAACATCCGATATGAGAATCACATTTTGTTCTTTTTTCAAGCTAACTTTGCTTTATTAGGATTCAAATAAATGAAAAGTCTCTTTATTTCTGTTAGAACTCTCATTTCAAGTTTTTAAAGCAAAATTCCATTTTCTGTTATGAGTCAAAACTTAAAATGCTAAATAGATGGTTTATTTTATTTTATTTTTTGGGTCAACTGTGTCCACAGATATTAATGATATGTTTATTATAGGACTCTAAAATGCAATTTAAAAATAATTTTATCAAAAATATTTCTTTTACAAGCTGTTTTTATACTTTTGATGCCTTCACTTTGAGAATTGCGATCTCTTTGCATCCGCTATGGGAATCCGATTTTTCGAATTTTTAATGATTATTACGCTTTGTTAAGAGGTAAACGATTGAAATATTTTTTTATTTTTGTTAAAATCACGGAATTTAGAAGTTTTAAACCAAATTCTGTGCTTTTTAAGAGTGTCTTGGGTCAAAAAGTTGAATGCTGAACCCTATTTTGAATTTTATTTTATTTATTTATATTTTTGTTACAATTATTTTAAGTACTGTACAGAAATATATCTAGTATAATTTAACATAATGTAGAATGGTAGATAAATATTGGTACTTGAAAGAGCGATGCCCCCCCCCCCCCCCCCCCCCCCCCGTCAAATATCAGAAAAAAAATCCAGAACGATTTTCTCAACGTAGAAGAGGAAAAATTCTCAACTTTAAGTTTAATTGATGCAGTTTGTGCCATCTCTAAATTCTAAAATTTCGTTTTAACAAAAAAAAAAAAAATTTTTTTTTTTGCGAAATTTTTTGGTTTTTCGCGAAATTTTTTGGTTTTTCACAAAATTTTTTGGTTTTTCACAAAATTTATTCATTTTTCACAAAATTATTTGATTTTTCACAAAATACGGACCCTGTGAAAAATCCTGGACAGACCCCTGTAATATTGCCGGGGAAGTGAGTTCCTATGTGTCTACCTGAGATGTTTACCGATCTACGAATTGTCTAATGTTGCCTTTCCATTACGGACATTCCTGAAGTGTGATCCGGCGGACCTTTTGTGTGTCTTCGAGTAGATCCTTCGGAACAGCCAGCGACTACATCGACATATTGGTGACATTTTTCTTTTATTTACTGGAACCACTTTTGTTATGATATTTTGGGGGTGTATTTTATGGGGATGTTATAAAAATTCTAGTCATATTTTATAAATGTATTTTTCTGAAACATGTTTTTTGCTTGTCTCCAACTTGACATTACACGGCCAGTTAATGTTGGCTTAGTTTAAATATCTTAACCTTTGGATTTTAAACTTAACTTTAATTATGCCAACAGGCAGAACAGGTGTCCAGAATTAGACTTTCTTTTTCATGATGAAATTTTACAGCTAGGTTTGTCAGCCACTTGTTGAAGATTTCACTGTCCATCCCATTTTTTTACTGTAAACATAGTCTACAGCTAAAGTTCGTACTTTCTTGAACGACGTGGTTTTTCCCGATTTTCCTACATAAGGAGAGAAATTTTCTCGCTGCCATCCATGTCACTTGCGTTCAAGTGCAGATCTTTCGACTTTCGAAAGTTATTTCATATAAAAGCATGGTAATTTTCTTTTTTCTTTTCACTTTTTTCTTCAAGACCTTAAAATTTTCTTTGTCTTATGTAAGATTTCGTCTAAATCTCTTGGTGTTAAGTGATTGATCTAACACTAATTTGTAACTTTATCTGACAGGGAATGGCATTTATTTCGCGCTAAGCGAAAATTCGTGTCAAGCGAGTTCGTGTTAACGAGGTTTGACTAATGAAAAGTCAATAATAGCAAGAAATATAATGCATCTATTTTATTGTCACTAAGCCTGGAACTCATTTAATTGAAAAAATTTACTGCAGTTGAAAATATTCTTTCTGAATTTACGCAGGCCAATGGTACTGTTAATAATACATGATACACCTCCTGTAATTGCTTGGAAGTCCTTCATCTTCAAATAATTCGGTCTTTAACTTGTTGGTTTTGTAAAAATCATTTTTATGGGTGTGGGTATTTCTTTTGTACTGTGGTAGTTTTTTTAGCTAAGCAGTTACTAATATATATAGTAACTGTTCTTCGAGTGACACTTCTTTTTCAGTATTATTATCGTTTTCAACGATTTCCTCTTTGTCAGAATAGGTTTGTGTTTGCTTTTTATCAACCCTTTTGTTTGAATATTTACGATGAATTTGAACTTGTTAGCTCCTTTTTATTTCCTTTTCTTATTTAAATTCTTTATAATTATGTAAGTTGCTGAAAATATATTTCAACTGATTATGCTTTACCTCACTGCAAATGTTCAAGATATCATAATAATCTCGCTTGGTATATAGCTGAATAGTGAAACCGAACAGCACGCTAATATCAGTGACCACAAATAATTGTTTGTTATACTAACAAAAATATTTCTCAAGACTCAGTATAGTTGAGACAAATGTTAAAAACAAAATCATAATGAATTGCTGCAATTGATTTTTAGAATTTTTTCATAGCACAAATACATTTGTAATTACACTTAAAATTAGTTTTTACTAGAGGCCAAGGCTATTAAATGGAGAAAATAAAAATGAGTTACAAACTCGCGAAAGTGCGATTCATCACACCATATGGTGATGAAAATATCATTTTGTAATCTTTTTGCTACTTTTATTCACTGGTAGTCTATAAATTTGCTTTTGAAGCCAAGTTTTTACTTCAATAGATTGATTTTGGAACTGTCTCATCGAAAAAGAAATTTATCTTGAAAATCCCAGTAGATATCCATAATTAGTTAAGTTAAAAACTATTTAATTAAAAACTATTATGTATTGCTAATATCGAAAATACCGGTATTCTACCCCAGCAAATACTGGTATTACAAAATAGCTCCAATTACCAGTATTGGAACCACTAGAACTACTTGAATGAATAATATTTGTACATAAAATACATACGTTTGTGGCAGCCTTTGCATTGTGCAAATATATTTTCAATTTATAAAAATGCTTGGAATGAAACTTACATATTATAATAAAATACATATTTTAATATTACACATCACAATGAAAATTAATTGGAGTTTAAAAAAACTGGCCTTTTCTGAAAAAATTTTGCTCAGGTTTTTTCATAAATATTACTGACTTCTAATAGCGGGACAGGCAAAGATCCAAGGTAACAAGAAGAAAATATTTTTTTCTTTAGCTCTTTGAAGTATTTAAATTTAAAAATACTATTGTTTTCCAAATTGCAAAAAAAAAAAAGATTTTCAGTGCTAATTTGTAGTGCAATTGATATAGATTGAGTTTGTAGCTCCTACTAGCGTCGTCGTCTAATAAATATTTAACACCAACAGAGCGACTGCATGCCAGAACACAACTACCCTCCCAAACTAGTCATGTGACTTCGGCACAGGTTTGCCTCAAGCTTTTCTCACTGAGACGTTGTAATCGCTCCCTCTTTTAGTATTTCTGCTCTATGGTGTTGACACACGAAAAAGGCTGCTTCTTTAATGTTTGTTCTAGTAAATCACAGAAGCTGCTGCTTTTAACAGTGCTGATGCTTGTTGTGTCAGAGCACATAGTCGACACTTTGTCAACTAATTTCCAGTCTTACAAATCTGCAATATTTTATAAAAACTTTTTTATTTGTGTGTATTTTATGAATACTCTTAAGGACTATATTGAACAGTAATTTTGTAACATAACTAGCTGTATAGGTGAAAACTGGGAACTTTAGTTAGTAGCCAGCGCCCAGTATACTCAATTTTATTGGCAGTCATTTTTTAAATTTGCTGCTGTTTCAAATTTCTTCCATATTGTGAAAGAGACTCATAGCATTGCATCCCGGCAAGGAAAGTGACACATCCCAAAAATGCAGCAATGGAGAAAATCAAGGTTTTGTGCAATAGTAGCTTTAAGCAATTTAGTCTCAAGTGTTAGAATATGCACAAACAATTGATAGTGTGATGTTTACGGGTTAGCTTTTGTTCCCTTGATTAATAATGCACACTTAAAGTTTGAAAATTTTACTTCTAAACTATGAACTTTTAATGATGTGTCTCTATTAATTGATTATATCATTTTTATGCCACTGTGCACCAGTTACGCAAGCTCATTGTGTGCAAGGTAAACGAGCTTTGGGAGTTTTGTGGAAGGAAAGAGCATCAAAATTGAACTTCAAAATCCATAGCTAGTACGTGTTTTTCCAAATTTTGAGTTGTCACTTTCCTTGCCATGGCGTGCTCTGTTAAGCATTGTTTTCTATAAAATTGTAACCTTTCAGCTATTCATGAGCATATCCTAGAAGGTACATGTAAAATACTTTTAGTTTATAATTGATGGGTAACAAATCTTGCATGACATATTTCTATTTATTCAAAATTTTATGAAAAATGAATTTATGTAAAGCATGCACATTTCATAAACTTGAATAAAATTAAACAAGGATATAAAAAATTAAATTATTCATTATTATAGCACTAAAGTATCATTAACTGGCATTTGTTGAATAGGATTAATTATTGAACATTTTCATCTGCAGAACCACTTTCTCATCCACTTGGTTTTTTTTCTCACCCATTTGCTAATTTATTAGTGTGTTTCAAATAATAATCAATTATTAAGCAAATGCTTTCAAAAAAACTTGAAAGGAGAAAATGCAATGTTTACTAGAGGGTTTTTTTTTTTTTCCCAAAATAATTGAATTTGAATTATAGCTATGGATTCAATGATGAAGTTATAATGTGATTATTACAATCAGCTCTATATAAAAAAAATTATTCAAAGTAAGTAAATGAAAAAATATTTTTACAAGTGAATTTATCCTCTTCTATATTGTGTTTTCCACTGCCTGATCACTGAGCAGGTATTTTTTCAATCAACATAAAAATGCACGCCTGTGTTGGGTCAGGAAGATACAGATTGGCGAATGGCTCTCTTTGGAAGGCAGGTGGCAGGGTTCAAAGTGAAAAAAACTGAATTCCTAATCTTGCATCTGAATTTCTCCCTCCTCTCCTAGTGGTGGGGAAAAGAAATACATTAGATAAACTCAGAACAGGGAGGGGGGGGTGCAAATATGATAACATTGGAATGTGCTAGTTAGTTGAAAGTGACCTTAGGCAGAAGTGGTAATCAATGACATATTTTTTAATTGCCACTTTTGCAAGTTAGTTTACCACGGTGAGTGGCAACTACTAATTTTCCATAATAACCAGCCTCTAGGGCGACTAGTTCGGTGTCTGCCTTAATCTCACTGCCTGCAGCTGCTTGTGCAACCTGCCTGCCGCAGACTGCATCTCTGTTCTCCGGAAGAACCAAAGTACTTCTGAGGTGTACTTGGGGAGGGGGGGGGAGGCTTTGCTGCGTGATGCTGCAAAACATTAATACATCAGCGCAGGAATGCCTATTGCTCTCAAGAACAATGCTGCATCCCTCTCAAATATCACAAAGCCCCCCCCCCCCCCCGTAAAAAAAAGCAAAAGAAATACTTACAAAACTAAAAGTTTCAATGGTGCAGTCTCTGCCATGACTTTGGCATCCCTGAATCAGCAGTGCATTAATAAAAATTACCATTTGAACCAGAAGCTATTCCACCAAGGTCAAGTATTCTGCAGCTTCGTTTTCTACCAACTTTGGCACAATTCCAACAGCAGACGGTCATACTTTTAAAGCTCATGAAATGTTGCTGAGAATTGAAGTTTCAATGAATATCTCCGCTCATTTAAGTCATAGGGAAACAAAACACTTCTAAACATGATGTCTGAAAAGTTACAAATCTATCGTTCCCTTGTTTAATCGTCAATTCTCTGGCATTTGGAGAAGTTAGAGTGACGTAAATAGACACATTTACAAAGATTTTGTACACTCTCTTTTTAATTGACATAATTACTTTTGGTAGCTATCCTATTTTTGATTAGTTGGGTTCTTTGCCAATCCATTCTGTTGTGCTGTGATGCAAACATTATCTGCTCTAAGCTAAAGGAGAGTGTTGTACCTTGGAAAGCTTTTCATATTTTAATGTTTAACACCAATTATTTGAATTAAATTTAAAATCTAAAAGTCACATTAAAATATCCAAACATGTCTCTACAATATATTTTTTTTAAATTTAGACAGTTTAAAGATAAAATATTTGCCAGCCATTTCAAGTAAGAGTTCTAAATTGTCCTAAGGTACAACATCCTATTGTACCTTAGAACACACCCTGTTGTACTATGGAACACTTTTCATGATTCAGGAAACAACCATATACTTAAACCAATTTTGCACCAAAAAACAAAAAAAAAATTTTTTTCATGGTAATGGATTAAATTATGAATAACGAATCATAAATAATGAATTATTATCTAACACTAAATTTGTTAAAAAAACTGCATCATATTAGAACATTTTCCCCATGTTTCCCAGCTTAATTATTAAGAACCATGCATATGATGTACCTTGGGACGTATCCTATGGTAAAATAGGTTTGGCTGTCCAGAGGTACAATCATAGGGTGGTTTAAGAAAAACCAAAATGGTGGTCAATCTAAGTGCACAATCATTATATAACCAAAATATTTAAAGTACTTCTCTTGAACAACAAAATAAAATTCAGTTGACACACTTACAAATACAGAGACCGAAAATGAAATTAAAACTAAGAAAATATTTACTTTGGAGTCATCAAATTTTCTTTCTCTCACAAAATCATCAATTTAACTCTTTTGATGCTGATTGTTACTATGGCACCATTTAGTGGTGAAGGTTACTCTTAGAGATTACAAAAAACATGGCTACTAAAAATAGATCCTTTAAAATTAACTGTGTCCCAAGGCGCTCTCCCCTACCTCTTAATATTGTTAGAAAGTTGTCAAATCTATCTGATGCATTGGAACCAAAGAAAGATAAAATGTAAATAAATTTCAAATTCTAAATTTTGGAATGTCTTATTCTATAGTGAAAATGAGATAAGATTTGTTTGTTTTTGCTTTTGGGTCGTTAGGTAAAAGTACATTTGTTTTGCATGACAACAAAGTCTACATTGAACTTATAGTGCTTCTTTGGTAACTTCTTGTCTTCTTGGACTTCTAATATTGACTGTATTTATCTCTTTTTCAGGTAATAGGAAAAGGTAATTGCCCAAGATTCGAGTTGGAATACTTTTGCAAAATGACTAAGAAAGTAACTCAACTCAGTTCAGCGCCAATTACTCTTACCTATTACCCGAAAAATTGTCAATGTCAGATGCAACTTACCAGAACAGCACTTAAGTCTTCAACTTCAAAATATATAGACTCTGTTTTTTCCATATTACTTCTAATCTTCTGAAAAAGTTTCAAAAGTGAATTTGAAATTTATTGCAATATTAACTTTGTAACTGCTGCTTTACCAAAGTATTGTTAAGTTCAAAGTTAAATATTTTGATTACGTTAGGTATGAAACCTCATTTTGTTTCGAAATACTGTGATGTATCTTGAGCCGGCACAAGGTACAAAAAGGTGTACTGAAGCAGTCTGTAAGCAAAGGTCATTACTAAACTGAAAGTCCTTCTGTTAAAATCTGTGATAAACCAAAACAGAGATACTGAATCATTTGAAGGAATATTATTATTTCTATGCAGAAAAGTTCCTATCTTCAACCAATTTCTAGCATTCACTCTGAAGAGAAAAAGTTGCGAGTATGTAGTGGAGTATTAGAATAGAATTTTAAGTAATTGGGGTTCACACCACCTTGGATTATCTGCAAAATTTCTTCTCTGTTTGTAATTTTACACTTTTAGAACAATTAAGACATGCATCTTTTATTTTGTTCTGCAAAGATTAAGTATTGTCTTCATGAAAAATTTCATTCAAATTTCTACATATATTTGCTTTTTAATGACCCCTTCATTTTTAAAAAAAAATACGTACTTGCCGTGAGGTGGTTAAAAAGGTTCTGGATTTTGTTTGGGGTTTGATAAAGTGTTGATAACCTTCCCAGCCAAACATAGAGCCTGTCACTGGTGATCACTTTTGTATTAATTTATTTGTATTTCTAGACATCTTATATTCACTGTTCCAGATAGTCAAGCAAATTTTTATTATAATTGATACCTATTTTTAACAGAAAAATGAGCATTTAAATATATATCTACATATATATAGTATCATTGCTATGTACTGAAAGCAGTTTTATTTTCCTAAAAACATTGTTTGCTTTGTAGACTGCAGAAAGTATCATACGACAGAACAAATCATTCAAAGCAGCACTGTTGCATGATAGAAGACTAAGAGAAAGGGTAAGTAATATCTAATGCATATCATATGATGCTGCGTAATTCTATGTCAAACCAATCAAAAAAAAAATAATTTTTTGACCTCACCATCTCTGATTTTAATGACAATTGGTGTAAAGGACACATATGACGAGATAAGTAATCCTGCCAATTTTTAAAATTCTACTTAAAAAATTTTACGAAATACAGGGCTGTTAAAAAAGTGAAAGTGCGAAAAAAAATGAGAAGTTTTGACATTCAATTGACTGTAACTTCTCTCCTAATTATAGTAGAATAAAAATTAAAAAACCATTATAAAGCTAAAGAATAGAGCTTTCTATTGATATAAAACATGACTTTCTTATGACAAGTTTAAGTTTCAAGGTCATTCACCGTGACTTTTGACCTTGAATGTCTCAAAACATGCCTCCTTGGAATTTTTTCAAAAAAATATATTTTATAGCTCTAACACTATTCTTCCCCCACACCAAAACTTAGACTGGGATCGCAATGGCACGGTTCTGAAAAAAAATCAAGAATGTTCACATGTTTCGCATTTGGCAATTCCATATGTCAGGTCCGTCACCTTCTTGACCTCCTCATCCTTTTCAATTTAATGAAATTTCGCGTAAATTACATATATGAAAAAAAAGTAATCCTGTCAATTTTCAGAATTCTACTTCAAAAATTTTACGAAATACAGAGTTGTTAAAAACGTTAAAATTGTGAAATAAACGGAAAGTTGTGACATGCAAATGACTGTAACTTCTATCCTAATTACAGTAGAATAAAAATTTAAAACCACTGTAAAGTTAAAAAATAGAGCTTTCTGTTGGTATAAAACATGGCTTTCTCATGACAGATTTATGTTTCAAGGGTCACCGTGAATTTCTGCCTTAAATGTCTCAAAACACGCCACCTTAGTATTTCTTTAACACTAGAACGACTGACATTTTCTGTATACCTAGAAAGACTGAAGGGGCCAGTGTGGCCCCTACCCATTTTTGGAGTGAATTCTTTTAAAAATTCTTCCTGAGGGAGTCCACATGCCTGATACACCTTCTTTCATGACTAAATAAAAACTTAGTATTTAATTATTTTTAGTTTTTCTCTCTATACTGGGCAAAAGGTTGAATTAGTTTTCCTTTCTAAGAGCAATGGCCACCGTTAGGATGGTAAGCAGTCGGTACTGTTTATAGCATTTGGATATCCAATCGGCTGCATAAAGAGGAAGTTACAGGTTAAACTAGAGTGAATGGCATTTTTTTATGCTACAACAATTAGGAGAAAGGAAAAAAATAAATTTTTTAATTGTCAAAATGCTTAGGGACCACTGTGGCCCCTCCCGTATTTCTAGGTATAAGGATCAATATTAACAGTACTATGAGGCGAATGATTAAATGATTAAACAAGCATTCAAATAGTGTCATATAACGAAAAGTCAGAAAATTCCATTAAGTTCCGTTAGATATTATCCGAGTTATTAAACAACAAACTACTCGAGGGGCCACACAGGCCCCTCCGTCTTTCTAGTGTTAAAAATATACATATTATAGCTCTAACACTTGTCTTCTAAAAATTAGGCTGGGATTTCAATGTCAACGCACTGCAAAAAAAACTCGGGAATATTTACATACATCTTCCTGTAACTCGAACTGTTGATGACTTGAAGCTCTTAGCCGGTCCCTTGGTACTTTAACAAATATTTTTATTAATTTTGGGATAGAATTTCAAACATTGGTTGTTGAACAAAACTCTGCCATTATACGGTAAGCTTTGTCATAGGCTAAAAGTTGCTGTTTTTTATTTCCAAGATTTGTTGCTAATTACAGATAAAAATTATGGTTATCAAATAAAAGTTCTGTCATATTCTAGATCTTAGTGAAGAAACCTGTTGATTTGTCAAAATATGCATACTTTTGAAGAATGCACCCAAAAAAATAAAACTGTTAGAACAGAATTAATGTAAAACATGTAACAAAAATATGTAAATTAGGATTTTTTTGCAGTACCTTGCCATTGCGATCCCAGCCTAAGTTTTGGTGTAGTAGAAGAAATGTTTTTGAGCTATATTATATTTTTTTTTGGAGAAATTCTAAGGGTTTTTGTTTTGAGATATTCAAGGTCAAAAGTCATGGTGAATGAACTTGAAACTTAAACCTGTCATGAGAAAGCCACGTTTTATACCAATAGAAAGCTCTATTCTTTAACTTTACAGTGATTTTTCAATTTTTATTCGACAAATTTCGATAGATGTTAGTCATTTGTATGTCACAACTTTCCGTTTATTTCGCGCTTTTAACGTTTTTAACAGCCCTGTATTTCGTAAAAGTTTTGAAGTAGAATTCTGAAAATTGGCAGAATTACTTATTTTGTCATGTGTCCTTGAACACGAAATTTCATGAAAATCGAAAAGGATGAGAAGGTCAAGAAGGTGACTGACCTGACATCTGGAATTGCACAATGCAAAACATACTAACATTCCTGATTTTTTTTTTTTTCAGTATGTTGCGATTGCGATCCCAGTCTAAATTTTGGTGTGGCAAAAGAATAATGCTACAGCTATAATTTTTTTTTATGAAGAAATTTAAGAGGCATGTTTTGAGATATTCAAGGTCAAGAGTCACGGTGAATGACCTTGAAGCTTAAATTTGTCACAAGCAAGTCATGTTTTATATCAATAGAAAGCTCTATTCTTTAGCTTTATAATGGTTTTTTAATTTTTATTCTACTAAGGAGAGAAGTTGCAGTCATTTGAATGTCACAACTTTTCGTTTCTTTTTCGCTCTTTTTCAGTTTTTTAACAGCCCTGTATTTCATAAAATTTTAAAGTAGAATTCTAAAAATTCGCAGGATTACTTATCTTGTCATGCATGTCACTCACATCAAATATCATTGAAATCAGAAATGGTGAGGTCAAGAAGGTGATTGATCTGACATGGAACTGCCCTGCTATCAAAAGAGCATGTAAACTATACCCGTAACGATACATTTTTCTCTGATATTAATTTGTCAGAGAAAATATTACTTTAACACTAGAATTATGGGTGGGGTCGAAGCAAACTTTTTTTGCTAACTATTCCTCCGTATTTTTATTAGTAGCGTAATCCTTCCATGGCTTTTCCTAAATCATTGTGCTGTGTAATAATATAAAGTATTCAAGAAAATGGTATTTGTTTTAAAACCTTTACTAAAGGAACCTAAACCTAGAAGTTTTGGCAGGTGTCGTTCTGACCACTTTGACGAAAAAGAAAAAAAAAATACATGGACAGTATACTGTGCAATTTAATACAAATCTTTTAGCATGAAATATTTTGCTTCCTTAAGCTTCGTGTTAAAAGTTTTCCACTGTATAAATATGTTTATTTTAAACTAATTTTTTTGCAAATATATAACATTATGTAGGTAACTAAGCAGATTTCTTTTCAAAGGGTCAAAATGACCCCGGCCGTAATTCTAGGTATACAAAGATCGTTGTAATTCTAGTATTAAAGTGATACTTTTTAAATATGAAAAGCTTAAGATGTACTAAATACCCTAATATGCAATTGCTAATGTATGAGGACTAATTTATCAAAAGGGAACATATCCATTTTCCGAAAATGTTCAGGATGTGAGAAAAATGAATTGTGGAGTAAGCGCAAAATAGTTTTATCAGCTTTTCTGGGTACAGAATTGAGCACAAAAGCACAACTACTCATGGCCCAGAGTAAGAAATGTTTGAGTAAAAAAAACAAGGAGATATCGCCATTTTAATTTTAGATATATGCATTTTGAACCAAAACATGAATGTTGAAAATTCCAATTTCACCAAAACTCGAATATTTCACCTTCTCATATTCTCTTATTGAAGTACATGCACCTAAAAGTAGTGGATTAAAATTTTAGGATTTTTGACAAGTGTTCCTTTGGATCTAAAAGTCTCCGTACTACAGATTCTTTCAAGATACGTCCTCCTTTGTTCAAAATAAAACATGCAGGGGATGGATTTGTTACCTTTTGATCAAAAAGTTGCACTTTACCCTTAAACAACATAGGATTTTCCACGTTTGGACTTTTTGAGAGTAGGTGATTTGATGAAGGTCATTTGAAAGATTTAGAAAATGTCATAAAATGAATTTTTTTAACAGTGGATTTGTTCCCTTTTGATAAATTACTTCTCATATGGAATGTAGGGTATTTAGCAATAGCCAAAATTTGTTAGATTTTCACTAGAAAGCAACTCACGAGCAAACAAATAACCTAATATTGCATAATTTAACCCATCAACAAAGTGCAACTGATAAACCTGCTGCATTTCCGCCTCTGGGGTGACGAAACGAGCATATATTCCTTTGAACTCGGACATCGGGCAGCCATGAGGCAAGAGACTAACGGAATAGCACTAGTGTAAGTACCCTAATAGTGCAACATGTCACGGCTGACAAGGAGACGGCATGACCGTGGGGTCGGAGATTTGCGTCAATTTTTCTTGTGGTGAAAGATGTTGGGAATTCAATCTGATAACTCAATCAAAACCCGAAGTTCAAAGAAATAAAAGCAGGTTTTAAGCAAGCAAAACCCAACTGAAAATTTGTGGAATGATCTGCTCGGGAAGAAAGGACATACAGACACATATTTAACAATTAAATAAACATTTTATTGAACAATAAATATGTCAAAACATTAAAATATTAACAAGTGTAAATAAAAATTCACATTCCCCAACAACTGAATAAAAAAATCCCCCCAAAAATATCAGTAGGAAACATTTCTTAAAATAGTATCATTAAAGTTCCAGTAAATTGTTTCCCATATGCAAACAGCAAAAATCTACTCAACATCTTTACAATGACGTCACATCATCGTGGTGGGTCAACAAACGCATGCAGGGAATATTGACTCTGGGGAACAATTTGTGCGCCGGTAAAATAACGGGATGACATTCTAAGTTCGAAAAAAGAAGGAAGTAAGTTTTGGAAATTTTTATAAACCTTCTAAAACTTTAGGAATTTCTCCAAGAACAAAAAAAATTAATGGCTCTAGGCCAACAAAAGAGGACCGCTAGTACCTTACGTTAGTTAAAGTAATAAGACTCAATACTCAGAAAATTATGAGAAAAATTGATTTAAAGTTGCCATGGAGTCTCCTAGGCGCCCTATGAGTTTAAAATGTCAGTCTCTTGACCAGCCGCCGCTAGCCTAGTTAGTTAAGGCGCGATCTTGTGCTCCAGAGATAGTACAATCGAATCCCACTCTGGACCTTTTTCTTTTCTCTTCTTTTTTTTGGTATCACATTTATTGGTAACGCGTTTCACCCCTATATTACTTTCTGAAATTTATTTTTGTCAAGCATCGCAAACTTTTCCATTCACTGAAAAACATTCTTCATTGTTATTCTGTACGGTTTGATTTGCCTAGTCAAGGTTTTTGACCTGTGGTCCCCTTACTGTTATAAGGGACATCTGCTCATAGAAACGGCTCTTATTATTTTTTTTTTTTTTGTTATCACAACAATTATTAAAATAGTTTCTCTTCCCAACAGAATTTTTAAGAATTTATTTACATCTATTTTTAAATTATTTTCTTTTTCTTCCAGCAAAACAATTTAAAACAATTCATATTTTTTCACCTACGACTATTTCATTACCACTAATTGTTGTGGTAGCTTTAAAATCCAACAGTTGTGCAGTCACTTGCATGGTGATGGATTTACGACTTTAAACGCAGTCACAGTGAGTTTCATGCAACCTTTCAATGACGTTGAGGTATTGTGTACAGGAGTAGCCACATCATTGTGGATGCGACTAACTTGCGTGACTTCTGTGCCAGGAAGGTCAATTTTCTTGTGACCTTTCTATGACATCGCGGTAAAGCTGTATTGTGACTTACAAGGGTGGTTACCGTGACGTAGATGCGACTAATTAATGTAACTGCCTCGTGAAAGTCAGCACCTCATATCTTGTTCCTCTGTTTCCTACAACTCCCAGCTGGTCTAGTGGTTAGGATTCTTGGCTTATACTCGGGCGGCACGGTTCGATCCCCGGTGTGGGAAGATGGGTTCCCTAGTGTAATGGTTTAAAGTGTGGACTTAATCTGTTAAGCTCAACTATCAGTGATTTCAAATGCATGTAAAGCCCTCTTTTTAATTTAATTTTTTTTTAAATTAAATGAATAAATGTTGCTGCAACTTCACATGAAGGTCATAGCAGAGTCGCAACGGTCGCTGTGACTTCAATGTGAGTCGGGAAACCGGCACTCAGTTACATGGGTTGCAGTATTGTCGTCACTGCAACGTCACACTGTGTACATCACCGCAAACTGACATTCGCAAGTTGAGGTTACCTGTTTGCGAAATCGCTTGTGACGCATGTGAGGGTTACAAAAGCGTCACAACATTGCTGCAACTTCACACGTAGGTCACAGACGGGTCGCAACAGTTGCTGTGACTACTGTGCATGGTCACGGAACGGGCGTTGGGTGACCCGGGTTGCAATTTTGTTGTCAAGTGTCGTCACACTGTGTATGTTCGCCACAAACTGATATTCCCAAGTTGCAGCCACCTGTCGACAACTTCACTTGTGACGCACACGAGGGTCACAAAAGCGTCTTATTTTGGTCATGGTGCTATAAGGGTAATAGTTGCTCACAGCCAGGGTTTGGTTTTTAATGTCAAAAAGTTGTTTTTAACGTGATTAACTAGTTTTCTTATTTTTCTCTTTTCCCCCTAAAATCTTCATCCTCCGTGATATCTATCAAAATGGTATGCTTGGTAAACATGTGAAAGACGTCAAACATGTGTTTGGCCAAAAAATTTCCTGCCTTGTTTAAGATTTCAATCTTTAGGCAATCTGAAAATATTTCAATCATTTTTGTTGTTGGAAGGTTTTTTCACCTTATGTTACTTTATATCTGCTTATTTTATTCATTATTTCAATAATATTTTTATTTCTTAAATTTATTTTAGAAAAAATGAAAAGTAAATTTAAAAAATGATCCAACTCCTAATCTTGGATTGTATTGAAACTTGGCATGGTCTCTGATGATGAATCTCTAAAGGTTTTAAGCTTTACAGCCTGTAAAATGTTTTAGAATTTCATGATTTCTATAGGGGTTAGAAATGGCTGCCTCTCTTTAAAATCACATTTGTATAGAAGTAATGAAACTGGCATAAAATGGTGCAATACAGCAAATTTGTACAAAATGGTATGTTAGTAACAAACGAAAAGCTATAACAAAACCGTAGTTTAAGTTATTTAATAGTTTTATCTTAAAAAGAGATTTTAGTTCTTTTCCTTCAATTTGCCTCGCTCCAATAATGTTTGCTAAAAAAAAACTAAAAAGTAATGCTTTAATATACTACTAATTTTCTACAGCTATCCCCATTTTTTTGAACTTTTTTGAAACTGAAATTTGAGAAAAAAAACTATGCTTTTAGAACAATATGTGCAATGTATTGATGTCCAATTATTTCAAACATAATTAATAGGGTAAAAATATCGTATTTGAAACTGGTAAATTAACCATTTTTTGTTGAATTTTGGAATGTCATGGACTCTAGGGACTGTTTTGATATCATCCATTTTCTGCATGATTTTCAGTTTTTTTTTTCTCTCATTTTAAAATATAATTCACTCATAATGGATCATCACAGTCAATTGCACCTCTCCCTGCACTTTGGAATCTACATGTTATGCATTTGTGCATGTGTATATATAATATGTATAAAGCGATTTGCCCACTGGAAAACTTTGAAGTGGTGTACCTAAAGTTATCTATTTTTGATGCGTCTTTAAAATTTTTTTAAGAGTCCTTAGAAAGTCCTTAAATTTCACTTTTAAAAATTAGTATAAACCCTGAAATAACTACAGTTGTCTAACTTTTACTCTCAGATTTTAAATATGATATGGGTCATTCTCTAGAAAATTAACTTTTGAACGTAAATATTTCAAAACGTTTTTTTTTTTTTTTTCATTCTTACATGAAAGTGTTACCTACTAGAAGTAAACATAAACAATGGCCCAGTTAAGTTCCAATCATTTTACTCATAAATTTAAAAGAAAAGAAAAATGCTTTGTTTACTGAAATAAAAAAAAGAAAAAACTCTTAATGTTTAAAAATAAAGGCTAATTTACTATCAAAGTAGTAATTTTGTTAATTGTGCAAACAATGAGCTATTTAAATGATTAGTGGGAATCTAATATTAAGCTCTCTTAATTAAAGTATGACTTATTTTTTAGTTATTCTTTAATTCAAATGTGTGTTAAAAATAGTATTTAGTAAATTTGAGAATATACTGGCAATTTATAATTTTGATAAAAATGCCTAATGTTGATGTATTTTCCCTGCATCATTTATTTTCACCTCATATATAATGACATTGATAAGGTCTGTCACAGAGGTGAGGAACTTTCCAATAATATAGGCCTAATGGATACATTTTTCAGGGAAATATTTTTTTCTTTGTTGCTACAATCTGCACATGTTAAACATATTTAAAACATGTTCACTTTTTTTTACATTAATTTACATCTCTGAAATTCAAATTCACGGAAGTGAGATATCGCAATATCCACTCTTAGTTTTTCAAACAAAATCTATCTTCTTGTTTTTCGATAGAAACATCACAACTTCTTTATGACTGAAAAAAATAAGGGGGCTCCCTTGTATCATGGAAAATAAAATGTGTTGTCATTACTGTCACGTGTTAATGAGAAATGGCGTTTTTTGTTGAGTTAACTGAGGTGAGAATTTATTGTGTGACATGATTACTTGTCCTACTAAAACGAACTAAAACACAATATGTATAATCTTAAACAATTAGTAGTATTTGAGACACTTGTGAAAGGAATAAAACAAGTTACATTAAGTAACATAAACAGTCACACCAGGTGTGTTACATGCCAGAGAAGTGAAAATTCACATGTTTTAAAATAAAAAAAATTGTTAAATTGTTGGCAGGTTTAAATCGACATATTTTTGATGAAATTAAAAAGCAATGTTAAATGAATTGTTCCTTAAAGTTTTTACACTAAAAGGCATGTGACAGAAAATTTACACTTTTTGAAGAATGACCAGCATGAGTAATTAACGGATCTTAAAATGATTTTAATGGGTTAAAATTAAGGTAAAAAGGCTTGTATCCAATGCATGCTTAAACATTAATGTTTAAATATTCAAATTACTGTACATTTCTAATATGCATTAATCTAGCTTGCATTCAAGTTGGGGTTACAGAAAAAAAGGCTTCCTTGATAGAAGTAAAGGGTGGTTGTACTCAAGAGTATTCTAGGTTTTTCATATTTTCACTCTAGGGTTTAAAGACAAAGTTTTCCTTTCAGTTTTAGCTTTAAAAATCAAACATTAAACAGATATGAGTAAGAAGAAAAATGTGCTATACAGTAATAAATGCTGTTTTTTTCGCCCTTCTTAACTTATTACATGTAAAAAGTAAGCATTTTGACCTTTTGTCCTTTTCTTTTTCTTCTTTAATTTTTCCATTAATGGAATACCTAGCTACGGATAGTTCAGTGTGAACACTGATTGTACTTACCTGTTTTTATGCATGAAAAAACTCCACATGTTGAGGTGGCACAAAAAGAATTTAAAAATCTCCCAATAATATAAGTTTAAAGCAATGCATGTATGCTAAATCAAAAATGTAAACTCTGTTTGGTGGTTCACGCTCATTTTTGCAGGGAAGCATTAATGGTTGGATGTTTTCATCATGAGAAATGTTGCTGTGCAGAAAACTGAGTTATTTTCAAGAATAACGCCATATACCATAACAGAAGCATATCGTCACCTCAGAGCAACAGTAAGATATCTTATAGTTATTCCTAGGATTAGATGTCTTAGTATTGCTCTGAGGCAACAATATGCAAATGAGGGAAATTGTCAACGAAGTCAACAGTTAGCACCATTCCCAATACATTAGTGCATGTATAATAAGATGGAGAGAAAAAAATCAAAATCTGATAAATGCTAAGTAATAGTTGCCTTTTGTAGAGATATTTGGTCATGCAAAAGGATTTTGATAGCAAAAAATATCTTGAGATTCCGCACGCTCCTTGAGGTTGACTATTATTGAATAAAAACTGGAAAAAATGATAATTTCATAGAGTATTAAAATTTGATGTAATATCACTTGAGAGTAAGTTTTTTGTGTAGATTACGAACCGCATAAGATAGTTTTCATTGTAAACTATAGTTTGAAGTTCCATACTTGCTTTGAATTTGACCAATATAGCTCCAAAATTGAATCGCATCGTGATGTTGCCATACTTTGAGGAAAAGTGTTACAAGTTATTATTTGTAAAAATTTGTTTTAATTTTCAATAATCCTCACATAGATACCTAAAGAATAAATATTAAAAGCATTTCTTATCTAGTACAAAAAAGTTGGTTTGCCACTATTTTCAAATATAAAAATTTGAAAATATAAATGTATCTTGCAACAGCCCATGTAAAGCACATCGCCAAACAAAAGAAGTTGCTAAATAAATTTGAATGGTTTTTGAGCCCTCAAACTGTAATTACATTGACTACAATAAGGAGGTTGACAGGCAAGTTGAACTATTGTCTTGACTTTTGACAATGTTCGACCTTAGTCATGTGGCGTAAGATTTCTGGATTCTAATCTGGCTCAAATAAATTCATCCCTCTTGGTTACACAATAAACTGTATCTGACTCTTCTCTTGTCTAGTTTTACCCATTGTCTCACTGCTTTAGTATGACGTGAGGTTTTGAAAACCATACAATTCTGTAGGTACACCATCAAGCACCGTTTCCTTCAAAGTTTTTTCTGAAATTTCCTTTTCAAAAGGTGGAGCCGAGTTTTCCCACTTCTGCTAATCGATGAGTTCATGGTAATCGCTCAGCTTGGAAATTTAAATCTGGAATTGTATACTTTTGTTGTCCAGTAGAATTCTTCAAATTTGTCGCCTTACTCCGGCGTAAACCAAGTTCTCTGATGATGTTTCGATCTTCTGCAACCTCCAGTATTATATTTTTTAGATTCTCAAAGCAACCAGTGTGCAAAACCACAGTATTGTAGATGATTGAAAAATAATCAGAGAACTTTGTTTCCATCGGTGTATGATGGCTAATTCGAAGAATTCGATTGGACAACGACAATTTTCAATTCCGATGGTGGGAGACTACCACAATTTCTGTGATAGGTGGAAGTGGGATAACTCGGATCCTTCACTTAAAATGATATGGTATTTGATGGCATGCCTACTGAATTAATTGTATGGTTTCCAAAACCTTACGATAATACTTAAGCAAGTGAGACAATGCGTAAAATTAAACAAAGAATTCATTCATTTTTTTCATTCACAAGTAAGTGCTCCAATGAGGTAGTGGTATTCACGTAAAAGTTATTCTAAAGCCCATTTCCGAAAATGGGCAAGGTTGACATTAAATGGTACTATTCTCTTCGTGTGATAAGGTCATGAAAATTTTTATGAAGTCATGAAAAAGTCTTGGAAAAGTCATGGAATTTTTTTATCCAAATAGAGTATGAACCCTGATTTTACACCCAATTATTTGTTTTAAAACAAATAGTATCTCCTTTAAAGACACCTTTGTAAAAAGGCCAGATCTAATTAAGGAACATTCACTTTGATCCCAGTAAATGTATCCAAGAATTTTGTTCCAGGTCAAGTCACAATGTTGATCTTCATTGTTGAGCATTTTGGGAGTGATGTATGTAATAGTTTTTTAAGAGTCTGTAGTGAGATTTGTGGTAGTTCTCATTTTCAGTACTTTGTTATCTTAGCTGAATTTATTTTCTATGTGCTGTTTTTTGTTTCAAACTAGCTTCAAATAATCTAGTATACAATAAAATTTTTGATAACCAGGTCTTACTCATTATCATGCTACTTATTGTTAGTGTTATTTATGTATTTATTTTTCTTTTTTATATTTTAGAAATTTGGAATTGTTGAAGGCAAAAGCTTTAAGTACTTGAAAGATGCTGCAGAAAAATCAAAGCTGAACACTGGTCACTATACTCCTCCTGGTGGAGAAACTATACAACAGGTTTATTTCATATACTTCTTAAAATATTAATGTACTTGGTTTTTGTCTCATGCAATGCTTCTATGGCTGCACCGAACTGCAGCAAAACTTTTTTTTTTTTGTTACATCCTCCTGCAGTTAACTCCAAATTTATCCACAGAATGGGGTGGTACGGTAACCAAGCGAATTTGCGGATAATCCTCAAAATAGGTAAAAAACAATACTACTGTATGCAATAGCTTTAAGATCAATAGCACTTGCATCAGGGTTTGCCAACATATGTCACTATATATTTATTTTGATACATATTTTGAAATCAAAATAAATATCGATTTTTATTTTGAAAATATCATGATACTTTGATATTTGTTTTTTGAAGTATAAGATTTGTAATATAAAAATTATATGTATTAATCATATTAATATTACTCATTTATTATTGAAAACAGTCAAAAGTAATATACTATATTTATGTAGCATAATAATATATCGTTTATGTAATGTAAATAACATAATATTCCTGTTTTATTTTATATTCATAAATTATTAGTAATGTAACAATTTTAACATAGATGCCTAGTTGAAAGTTAAAAGTTGATCAGCAAAGTTTATAAACGTACACAGTAGGAGTCTAGCTTAGATATGACTTTCCTACTAGATTCTTTTAAAACTTACATCTATCGCTTTCCCAGAGATAGAACCCGGGAATGTGGCATCGTCTTTGACAAGATTAAAGAGCTAATGAAATTACCATAAGTTCTTGCACATTATTTATAGGTTATCCATTAGAAATGTAAAATTAATGCTGTGCAGATTATATGCTGTTGTGGATTATCTGTGCTTTTTTTTCTCTATGCAAAAGTATTGTACCTCAATTTGCAGTATGATTCACTAATAGAGATTGCTTTGCTGCCTCTTGGGTTATTTATTTGACATTGCTTGAATTTTTCTTATAGGCAATTTAGGCTACGTAAGATAAACAACCCTACAGGTAAAGAAGGAGCAGTCTCTATTTGCACAAATTGTTTGTAGTGATAGGATTAGTACATTTGTCTGTACTCTTTGTCCTAAATTAATTTGCCTATTGTAATCACATTTCACAAAGAAATCTTTATTTTTTAGATTAATTATAGCATTAAAATTCTTTGTGTTTTTAATTAAGTAGCTAAAATTGTTTGTTAATTCAAAATCAGCTTTGTTTTTTGACTTCATATTATACAAAGATTTTAGAACTTTGGGATAATCTATAGTAAGTTACATAATTTGAAATCTGAAGTGTATTGGCAAGTTTTCGATATTTGTCGATGCCTCAAATTATTAAAAGCTCCAATCAAATTTTTCTTTGAACTATTCTTATCAAGATTTTTCTAGAGAATATAATGTGATCTATTTTTTAACTTATATATGCAGTAGGCGCTGCTTAGTGTGATTATGGTTAATGTTATGATTCTATCAGAATCACAAAGTCTGACACAGTTGTATATTACTACTTGTTTAAAAAAGTCTGATATTGTAATCAGCCTTCATTTATTGTTATCGCTTTTTTATAAACTTTCAATTTTTCCTCCTTTTTTGTTCCTCAATCTACAGAAATACGAGGGCAAACCAAGACAAGACTAACTTTCTGTGTATCATTTTATGGTTTGCAATAGCGATGCACTCTTTTTGTAGGAATGAAACAACAGGAAGTGTTCTGCATAGAGATGCACCAAATATTCGATTAGTATTCGATATGCTGCATATTCGGCAGACAAACCGAATATTTGGACTGTTATAACACGAATTCCATATTACATGGTACTAAACTTGAACTGAATGCTACTCTGTTTTGATGTAAAACAAACTTTAAAGTATTGAATTTAATTTTTTTCCATACACTGTTAAAAAACATATGATATTAACTCTAAAAGGGTTTTAGAGTTAATATCATATTTTTTACTTTGTTATTATGAAACTGATACGAAAAATTGTCTGTCTTAGGGTCAAAATTTTGGTTTGCCCGTATGACATTAAATTTTAACTTTAAAAAAATCTATTTCTCATCAATGTTCCAGGGTTGCCAACTACTCCGCATTTTGTGGAGTTGCTCCACAAAATTGCGAAATTCAGCAGCTCCACAATTCCAGCCAAGCGTTTTCAAGTGATTACTCATAGACCGGGATCCCTTGCCCTTTTTCGTTATTCATTACTAACAAGCTAATTTTCCGTTAGTAGCTTCATTTTGTTGAGACTCCCTATGTTAGCCAGTACAAAAATTTTGTAAGTGGTAGCTAACAGGGGTAATAAGGACATAGTTTGTTGATTTGGCGGTTATCAAATATTTATAACTAACTGATTGTTTCTCATAATAACTATCTAAATTAGCAGAAAAAAAAAATTGTCCAAATGCACGATTTGATCAAAGATGTCCTATTTTTGCAATATGTACTATTTACGAAGACATGAAATATTATTACTAACAGCTGAATTTTTTTTGGTCAGTTAATATTTATATAATTTAACACACATTGTCCTACAAATTGCGTGGTATGCTTTTCTGGTCCCACATTCCAAAGTTGTCAATACCACAGGACCCTTTTTTTTTAGTAACCGTAGGACACTAATATCAAGTGATAAATTAGTGTGTTTTGTACCCAAATAAAACAATGTCCTACAAGAAAACAGGTATATATCACTAGTCCTACAATAATTGTTATTTTCGTTTTCCTATGTGAAACAGAACGTAAAGTGAAAATATATTTATTGAAATAAATCAACTTTATAAGTAATAGAAATTATTTTTATTTTAAAAGAAAAAGATTATTTCGCCCCCCCCCCCCCTTTCCCCCAAAACCCGACAAGCAAAGTGATGGGATTTTTTACCCCTTTTTGCTGGGAAGGGTAAGAAGTAATTTGCAACAGGTTTCAACATTTTTCTTTGGATATTTGGGTTTGGCCTTTCTTTTTGGCCTAATTTTACTGTACTATATGCATTATGCTCCATTTTTTTAGAAAAATATGTAAAGTATAATGTACTTACTAAAGTGATTGTTTAAAAAAAAAAACAATAATTTTATCATGGAAATACTCCATTTTTTTTTACATAATTGTGTGAAAATTTCTACTTAATAAATTATTTTTCATATATTTTAAAAATAAAATTAAAAAATAGTCAATCGAGTTACCTTTCATAATATAAATATTTTGATTTCACTCTAAATTCTTTATAGCAAAAGGAATGATACCCGATTGTGTCGTCATTCCAATTTTCTGGTAGTACAACATTACAATATTTGTGATTGATTCTTTCGAGCTGATAGAAAATTTCGACAAGAAAGCAAAAATATCTTGCGAAAATGTCTTTATTTTTTTCGCATTTCTCTCGAAAGCAAGGGTTGTCGCACAATATATTGCATAAAAAACACTCCATTATTTTGTAGCAATTCACAAAGTAATTGAAATTATTTCAGCGCGATAAACACGTGGTCAACATAAAATAACTTAGCACGGTTATGGTCGGCTCCAGCGTAAAATACCTGATACACAGTTAACAATTATGTGCGCATGTGTACCAATATACCTGAACTTTGATTGTAAAATGTAGTGAATGAATCTATTTTCAGTTGTATGAATTTCAAATTACATTGGAGGATCGGCAAAACATACCACACAATTTGTAGGACAATGTGGGTGTTAAATCGTATAAATATTAAACTGATCAAATAAAATTCAGCTGGTTAGTAATTATATTTCATGACCTCATTATTGATACATGTTAGAAACGGGGGACCTCGTAGATAAAATCTTGAATTTTGTAGGACAAATATTTTTTCGGCTAATATCAATAATTATTTTGAGAATTAAAAAAAAAAAACCCCAGTTACTAATACATTTTTTATTATCATCAAATCAACATATTATTTACCTGCTCCTCTTAGTTACCACAATTGAGCATTTTTGCAAAGGAAACTGTTGGGCATTTCATTGAAATGAAACTACTCACAAAAATTCAACTTGATAGTAATTATTTTTATATTTGGGATTTGTACTACAACTTTGGAGTGTCGGACCAGAAAAGCATACCACATAATTTGTAGGACAATGTGTGTCTTAAATTGTATAAATATTAACTGACCAAAAAAAAAATTCAGCTGGTTAATAATTATATTTCATGACTTCGTAAATAGTACATGTTGCAAAAGTGGGACATCTTTGATTAAATCGTGCGTTTTGTTGGACAATTTTTCCCCCGGCTAATTTAGATAATTATTATGAGAATTATATTTAAAAAAAACAGTTTGTTGATTTGGCTGTTATTGAATATTTATAACTATGTCCTTATTACCCCGTTAGCTACCGCTTACAAAATTTTTATACTGGCTAATGTTGGGCGTCTCGACAAAAAGAAGCTACTAACGGAAAATTAGCTTGTTAGTAATGAGTAATGAAAAAGGGCGAGGGATCCTGGTCTATCATGTCAAATACCACTTGTGAATGTTCCTTAAACCATTACTGAGCTGCATCCAAATGTACGCTATGATAATTTTTTTTCCCTTTATAGAGATCATACCAAAAGTAGCAAAAACAGTCGAGTCCATTCTAATAACTTTTCTCATCAGAAAAGATCACATTATCCCACATTTTACCTATAACAATGTATTTTTAGCACACTCAACCCTTAGTCTGTTCTGACCTTTTTAAAGATTAGGTCATGACATTAGTTTCATATGAAACTTTTTCTCTTTTTGTAAAACATGGTGAAAGTTCGAGAAAGGCATTGTAACTTGAATTCCCTTCTAATATCTTTTGATGTTTAATTTTTTTAGGAAGCTGGTCTTATTATGTGTTTCACACATACAGAAACAGCAGGTTTCCTACCTGTTTGTCTTTGTGGTTCTTATTTGCCGGTAGTTTTGAGAAAACTCTATTTGTTGCTACTTAACGTTAAGTTTAGTAGCTAGCGACATGACTGAAAAAATAGAATGTGATGTCCCCAATTGCTTACTAAACATTAATATTGTTATATAGTGTGTGTGCAGTACAAAAAACAAGCCAAATTTTGCTTTATAGAACACACAAATTAATGTAATAGTTCTTATAATTTTGTCCATATAACAGGGGTGTCTAAATTATAATTTTATTCTATGAACACAAAATTCTTATATATTTCCAATAGAAGTAATAAAAAACGTTCCTTTTACCATTAATTTCCATTTGTTAAATTTGTATAACTTTGACCAAATGCTGCCAAGATTTGATGAGTTTTCTTTTATCCTTATAATTTTGGCTGCCAGTGTACAAGGTATAAAAACAGATGAATTGACGTCTATGGTTTTTAAAAGTGAACTGTATAATTTGCTAAATTGAGTGATAAAAGTCAATTAAATGTTTAAGTGCATTCACCATTGCTTTACCTTTGCTATAAATCTAGAAATTAATAACTGTCCTATTAAATAACATAAAAAATTAGTCCAAATTTGATATTTTTACTGCTAAAAATTTTTCCTCTTATTTTCACACCACAAAAGAAAACAAAAACAAGAACTATTTCTTCATATTTAACATGAAAATCAGGATGAACATGTATACTTGCTGAAAAGTGATCCTCACAACACCAATGAGAGCTTTGTTTGATAGTTTATTGTTCTTTTTCTCATCCCTTCTTATTGCATTCATCAATGCTTTGTGTTTTGTAGTATCAAGGGTAGGAGTTGTCCTAGAAATCCTAAAATTTTCATATTTTATTCCCTATTTGCGTAGCAAAATGAAATTCAACCTAAAATTGAAACTTTTCATGATGAAAATGCCTGTATTTTAGGACAAAATAAACTTCGTAGATCCTGAGAATTTTTTTCTAAAAAAGAAAGAAAAACCTATGCTGCTGCTGCTTTTTTCTTTCTTTTTTTGAGATGGGGAGGGATGCAGTTAACCAAAACATATGCTCAATATAAAACTTTTATCTATACTTTGTAACTCTTGCTTCAAGAGTTACAAAGTTCTCCTCTGCAAAAAAGATACAAAATAAGAACCCAAACATAAACACTTGGTTCAAAAAATGTATTTAGAGCAAAATTTAAATGGGTTGTCTCCAGGTGGGAAGTAATATTTATTTCTATAGTGCTTGTGTTGTAGTCTGAGCATTAGTTTGTTCTTCCAGTACGAAGAGTCAGTTTGCTTTGTGTTTCTGTTCAGTGAAGTTAGATTATTTCTTACACTTATAATTTTTAAATTAAGTCACTAGCTTTTTGCTTTAAAAATGTAACTGGTAATTTATTTTATTAAAATGCCACAGAATACAAAATTCTCTTCCTTGTGGTTGGAAAAAGCAGACAGAAATAGATGCGAAATCAGCACATGATGCTGTGCAGAAAAGGATGAATTTAAAGCATTTTGTTCTGTTTGTACATTATCTTTCCAATACTGATAATCAAGGATTTTCACTGGTATTGTCTCATGCTGAATCCGATAGACATAAGACATTAACAAGTAGCTTGAAAAATCAAGCTATATTTTAAATTCCATGATCTTTGTCTTCTACTGAAAACAAATTGGATATGATGAAGCAATTCAAAGCTTTTGTTCCAAATTCACTCCAAGATAAAATTTCGTAAGCGGAGGTTTTCTTAGCTTTAGTTGTGGTATAAAACAATTATTCATTTGCATCTTTAAATGATTTATCTGTAATTTACAGGCATATTTGATCAAAATGTATCAAATTATCTGATGAAAGTAAAGTACGTAATAAATTTTGGACTTGTTCCCTACTTTTACTCCCTCCTTATTAAGCATATTTTTTCAACAACAACAAGGCAAGTAAAGAAGCAGTTGGACATACATTTATCCTACTGGTATGTAATGTATATTTTTACTTCATACTGGTCACTGTCCTAAAGAATAAAAGATTGAATGCATTCTATTGCTCTTTTCAAGATTGAATTTGAAACGTTTTATCTTCCGCTATGAAAATCAAGCTTATAAATTGCATTTAAGTTTTAAAAAAATTTGATACAGTCAAACCTTGATATCTCAAACCTCCTTATCTCGAAACCCTTGATGTCTCGAAAAAGAAATTTCCCCTGCATTTTCTATAAAAAAACCCCTGTGTGTTTTCCATAGTTTTCTCGAAATTTATTTTTCGAAACCCTTGATATTTCAAAAATTTTGCACAGAAGCAAGTTTCAATTGTTGTTTTTCTTTGGCAATTTTTCTAGTAAAACCAGTTGCAGGGACAATTGCTTGACGTTTTTCTTCCCTTTTCTTCAAAATTTTGTGAATAGGGGATTGGAGCAAGATAATAGGGGAGTGTTGGTATGAGGGGGGTGCTGTGTTTTCCCCAGAGTTTAGAATCTTAATGCATTTTTGTCAAACATGTTGTCTACTTTGAGGAAAGGGGTTCGATTTTTCGTCTGTCGGTTTTCAAGCGAAAATGGAAAATGTTTTCCTCATTTTCATTATTCTGCTTTTTTAACTCCTACAAAAAGGGCTGCTGAAAACGTTTTGAATGTTAAGAGCTACTGGTTGAAGATAAAACTAGAATTTTTAAATTTTTAGGTGAAAAAACCAAGTTGAAATTATTGTTCATTTCAAAATCTCATCCTGTGCACTTTCGACAATGTATAAAATTTCAAATCTAGTAAAATATTGAAGACTACTTTATTGATCGTAAATCAAAGTGGTCCCATAGTGCATATATAAATGCATATAGCGTACATGTGTGTAATTGTGAGAGTTACTAGTGTAATTTTTTTTTAACCTTGCTAACTCGAAAGTGCGATATCTCAACTCTCCCCCCCCCTCATCCCAAGATATCGAGGTTGTGCTGTATTTGTTGTCCTAAAAATGTCCTAAAATTTTATCAATTATGTCCTGATAATTTTGAGATCACCACTCCAACCCCTGGTAGTATGCTTTGGAACACTAAAATAAATCTTTCCAGGGGCATTATTTTTGCAAGAAGTGACAAGTAGATATTTATAACTACTATTTTTAGTCCCTGCTATGATAATTTAAATGTAATAAAGTTTGATCAATAGAGAGAAGTAAAACCACAAAGATAAAATGCAAACTGCATTGGTCTTCTACTATAAGCAAACTTGCCATATTGCATAGTGTCATCACAGCAGCGGCCATATTAATTCCTCATGTTTTCTTGCTCAATTTTTTGAGTCAAATTTAAACATAAATAACTTTTCTCACAGAGCTTGTATAATTGAAAAATATTTATGGTTTTTCATGTTTTTTTCTGCTCTATAATATGGAACCAAAAACTTAAAAAGGTGCAACTAGCTCATTTGACGAAGCAGCACAGCCAGAATCAGGCAATACATCACTCATAACTTGGCTGAATGGATATCCAGAGATGAAAACATCAAAGTGGCTACAACTATATGTGATGATGAAGTATGCTAAGTTGCATCTTATTCTATTGTAAAAGAAAACAATGAAGCTGCATAAGATGAAGATGAAAGTGATGCTGATTACATAAAAAATCCTCCAACTGTAACAGAAATGAGAGGTGTGCTACGTGTCTAAGAATTTTTTTTGAGCAATCACGATTGCTTATTGCTTTTATTTGACTGTTTTTGGCGTGCTATCATTTTATTTTCCCACCGCCACCCTCCACACCATCACCATCGACCGGGTCCTCACGATGCTGCTCCTATAGCGAAAGCCGTCCCCAGGTTGCATCCATGTCCTACACACACGCGCATACACACACATACACCTATACGCACACATACACAAACACATACACACTCATATACATACAGACACCTACACATACACAACCTCCCCCCCCACACACACATTCATACACACAACTACCCACACACTTATGCCAGCACACAGACACACACATGCTTACACACACATACACTTACCCCCTACACACAAACACACCACACACAAACACACACGCCTACATACACACACTCGTGATTGCGAAAAACATAATTTGAATTCAAGATGTCAAAATTCAAATTAATTTTTCTTTTCTTTTTTTTTGGTGCAATACAGGCACTACTGATGATTTTTTTAAACAACACTAGTATGAAGGTTTGATAAACAATTTGCTGGGACAAAAACATTTCAAACAATATTGAAAAAAAAATATTTTTTTTCCTTTTTTTTCATCAGGAGTTATTCTGATATTTCCATTCTGCTAATTTAGTAATTTATAGTTTACATTTGTGTTTAGTTGACTCATTATAATTCTATTTTGCAGTGGTAAAATAAATGTTTCTCAATTGAAAAAAAAAATCGTCATTTTATCTTGTGGATTCTTTTGGGTTGCTGTTATCATTTTTGTATTTGTCTCAAAGTGATTACATTAAGCTGCACTTACTGTGTGTGTGTTGTGTGTGTGTGTATATATATATATATATATATATATATATATATATATATATATATATTTAAATTAACTGAGCAACATTTTTTTTTTTTAATTTTATACTTTACCTGAGCCGTCCATGATTTACTTTAATAATACTTTTCATTAAAATCTGTGACTCAATTGCCACAGCCAATTGGTTCATTATTGCATAGAATTACACCTAAATAAAGTGAATGTCTTCTAATCCAAGACTATTACAAAATAATATTTTATGTGCTCCAAAATCTTCTGCAAACTGAGGTCATTGAAGCACTGCATATGCCTTCATTATGTTTTTTATTTTATTTATGTTCTTATATTTTAGGTTTATGAAAGAGCAGTTTCTTTTTTCCATGATTTATGTGAAATGGTTAAAGAGAAAAGTAAATATGAAGCAGTAAAAGAATCTGCTGTTAATGGAGTTAATATGAAAGGGGCAGTAGAAAATGGAAAATCAATGGGTCAGAAAAGAAAATGGGAAGGCAGTGAAGTAGAAATGGTTCAAAATGTAGAGTGCCAAACCAAAATTAATAGCAAAATTTATGTGACAGAATCACAAAAAAAGGAAGATTTAAGTTTTAGTACAAATCCTGAGCATGAAAGTTCTGATAAGAGTGAAAATATCTTCATTGAAAATGGAAGCGATATTTCTCAGCAAAAGGAGGTTATGCTAAAAGTCAAGAAAGAAGAAAATTTGGCCCAAAGCAATTACTGCTGTCGTAGAAAATATGATCATGATGATAGACAATTTTCAATCATGTTTAGTGATGATACCATTCGTTCACAAATAATTTCAAGCACAAGTGACTTGCCTAATATTGAATGCCCTAATGTGTCTTTGTCCCCTTTAGTTGATCAGAATTTCATTGTTTCTTCTGCCTTTTCTAATTCTTCGCAAGATGGCGATGTTCAACATGAACGGCGATTATCTGTCTGTAGTTCATGTGATGATGTAGATAGTGGTCCTACCCTTGTGGCCAATATTCTTGTAGTGAGTCATGGTGGTTGGCTTCGTGAATTGTTTCGCCATTTTGTTGAAGATTTGGAGTGTTCAGTGCCTGGTGGTAAAAAGCAAGCTCTTCGCATCAGCCCAAATGCAGGATTATCGAAATTTACTGTGTCTTTGGAAGAGCATGATCGCCATCCAAAAATTATATGTCTCCAAATTCATGATAAGCAGCATTTAATACCATCATATTCTGTCAACACACTCAATACTAATGTACTCAACCCTAATGAGGTTGCACTTTAATTACCTCATTTGTGAATAAGTACTTGGATGTAATCAAAAATATGCAGTTGACTGCAAAATTGGGTGTGTTGTAGGTTGATAGATTTATACTGTTACTTACTTGGTAAAAAGATGTTAATCTTTGTGTGTTTTTTATTGTAAATATCATAATGATAGTTTTAACTTAATGCACATTCACATATTTTAAGCTTTTCATATTGCACATAAAATCTAGTATTTATTGTCTACAATTGTCAAAGTACAAATTAATGTGGTCTCACCGAAAGCCTTGTTACTTTGGCTTTTTCTTTCATATTTGAAGTGTGCTTCATGCTAATGCTTTTAATGATTTTTTTTTTTTATTATTTCAGTTTCTAATGCTGAAAAAGTAACAATATGATATTAGTGTAACTGTTCTTTTTGTCTTTTAACCATCAATTTTTCAGAAATATAATTCCAGTGGCCATATGTTGAAAGGACAATACATTTCATAATGAGTAGTGAAAGAAATTGTAAAATATTAGTTGCCTTATTGTTAAATGAGGTTTTTTCCTTTCCTGTTCTCTTTTTCTGTTATACTCAACTACTTTATATCTGCTCTTAGATTTCAGTGTAATATTTTTAGATATTTGCCTAAGATTTTTAATGTAACTATTTTTATATTCTGTATAGTTTTGAAATTATAGGTGTTACATTAAAATGTTTCAATAGTTTTAATTGATGGTGCTGTAAAAATGAATTCATATAATTGTGAATGTGCATTAAGGTTATGTGTACTTATGAATGAATGATGGAAAAATGCAGCTTATCATTCTGTTAGTCTGTGATGATTTTATATGCAATGTTATTTCCCCAGCACTCAAATTTTTAAAACTGTTTAGGGATTTTGATAAAATGGCTTATGATGTGCTTAAACAAGACTTGTGCTATCGCAAAGAAAGAACTTTTGCCAAAAAAAAAAAAAAAAAATTCCTCTAGTGATTCACATCATTTTTTGTACAAGCTTCTTGGTGAATCAATTCCTAATCCACTACTAAACAAAATAGTTTATGGCCACTGTTATGTTTTCTTGTGAAATTACTTTGTTTCTAATGGTTTCTTGTAGATTTCACTAAGCTACAAACTTGTAAGTAGATGCCGTTATTTTATGCTATATTTTGCTGTAAGCTGTGAAAATGGTAGTTTTAAGCATAAGAATTGGGGTGGTTGTGCTTCAGGGGACACTGGAATTTTTAGAATTTTCATTTTTCTTCAAGAAAATATACATGGTTTTATCTATATTTCTTTGTAGAAATGTAGATTAGGTAATTAGATAGTGGTATTAGGACATTTTTTTTTTTTTTTAAGTTCTAGGAAATGGAAAGAAAATCAGTTACAGTGTAACAATGTTAAGATTTTACTGTGGCAACTTTCCACTTGTTTCTTAAACTTAAGCACAATCACCCTTGTACGCTTGATTTCTATTGTGTAATTTACACTGATGCTATTAATTTTATATTACTGTCTGCAGCATAATTGGTCTGCTGAAATATTATCAAAAATTAAAATCTAACTAATTGTTTGATTTGCAATATTAATTCTCCATTGTCCCAGATTAAAGAGGTGAAAAAAAATTAGGATATGATTGTTTTTTTACTTGACTTTTTTTATTGCTAATATTATTGCTTCCAAAGGAGTGTGTGCTTTGATTGCTTTACAGCTACATCAAAATTATTTTTTCTTAGTTATGCCTTGCATTATAAACATGAAATATGTGTTCACATATTACTCAATCTCTATGCAAGTATGTCAAGCATGAAAAATGCAAGTACATCTCATTTGATTACTAAAATGTGCCTTTGAACTCTGAAAAAAATCATAGATAAATAGTATGTGCTTGTATCATCTTTTCCCTGCTATGCCATTATGAGTTTCCAGTTGCCAAACAGTCCTTCATCTGTTTCAAACATTTTAAGTACTTTTATCTTTTTGTGCATTAATCATTCATTGATAAATGAATTATATATTTTTATAAAATAGGTTACTTTGTAGAAAGAATTCGAGAACTTATTTTGAAAAACATTTGCAGCACTTTTTTTTTTTTTTGATATCATTGAGCTTTAATGATGCTTTCCATTTTTTGATGAAGTACTTGTTGAAAAAAAATTGTGGTATTCATTGTGCAATTGTGACAGCTCATAACTTTAATAAAATTTCATTGCGATAAAGAAATGACACTTGAGTAGTAATAACATTTTTTATGGTACAAAGAATGCCCCTTTTAATAGTATGGCGGGAACGTAAAGTATGTCATACTTAACCTTCTGTTAGGTTACGCACTTTTTGAGACTGTTGCTCACATTGCACTTGTGAGGTGTTTCCGGCTTTTTGAAAACTGAGCTAAATTTTTTCTAGCTTAAATATTTAATTTTGTTATTTATTTATAGTTCTTAGGAGATATCAAGTATTCACTGATTTGTAGCTGGTGAAATTTATTTTAAGATTGTGTTACAACTAATCTTATGTTAAAAATAAGGCTTCCCAAATGACGATAAATTTTTAGAACTTTGAGAGCATTGTACAGGAATGTTTTATGCTAATTTTATATGGGTAAAAGAACAGTAATATTTAAGAGGTTGCATGTGTGTGTGGATTCAACACTTTCTGAACTACAATTTTTTAAAAGCAGAACATTCTTTACAAAATGTATTAACATGACTCAGTTTTAACTTTTTAAAAAGTAGTTCAATTATACTTGGTATTTTTTCAATTATTTTTGTTTTGCATTGCTTGCTCTATTTTCTTTTCTCAGCTCGGGTGTTACTTTATATGCATTTCCTGTGTCTCAGAAAGATTTCGAGATTTCTGCCATTTGAAGGCAAAGTACTGAGGAGAATTTCCTCATACTGCTGTTCCCTGCCAGGTGTTTATAAAATTTCTTGCATTTACTATTGAGTTGGGACTTTCCAAAAGCATCCTAGTAATTGCAGAAAATGAGATTAAAAAAGGAAACTATATAATTCATAAAAATATTATATCCATAATAATTAACGCCAGCTCGTTGCAACACTTGAGAGGTAAATGGAACTGCTGCAACTGACATGGACATGTTCGATCGAAGCTCAGCAGTGCAATGAACTCAGAATGATTGGAGGTTTTGGAAGATAACATGAAGCTCTGCTACCGGAAGCATCAATTGACGCCAGAGGAGGAGGAAGTACTGTAGGGATGCGCCTGTCAGGTGCGATCGATTAACATAAGGTTAAACGAATATCTGCTAACATAACATCCCATGCAACTTGTGATTCTGCACTTGCATTGTAAATAGTGGACATAAAAATTTGGAATTTCTATTCATCCAATAATTTTTATGCTTTTGTTAGCAAATTGATTTTTTTAGAGCATATACTTTTTGTCATTTTATGAAATCTTATAAACCAAAAATTTACTAACCTATATAAATGATCAAAAAGTAATAAGTGCTTGCTTTTTTTTTTTTTCCAATCTTTAAGAATTTGTGCCTATTATGTTTTCTTTAAGATCATAATTTTGCAATAAGTGACTTTTTTTTTAAATACATTTTGAATTCCAGTGCAAACATATCAAAATGCTTTTTAAGCTACAATCTTTCAAAAGCAAAATAACTGTGATCAACCCTATTTTATTTTAAGCAAGCCATTTTTTTTTCTTGAATTTATTTATTTTAATATACATGTAAAGGTTGTTTCACTTAAGTGCACTAGTTCTCCTCAAAATATTTCTTAAATTGTTTATTACGCAGGTCTGCAAAAGTAAAGTTTTTGAAAGATACAAAAGAGGTTTCAACTGATCTTTATAGTTTTTGGTGTGCAGATTTCAAAAAAGTCATCCATTTTTCGCCATCAAGTCAGGATTTTTTGTAAAATAGATTTCCATTTTTATCTAAATTCATGCTTCAAAAAGAATTGCCTCAAACAATTTTGCATGTATAATCCGAACACTGAGCTTTTTCATTTAAGTATATTGAAAATATCCTATTCTTGGTGATGCACATTGATTCTTAAGCAGCTGATTATTTTTTATTGTTTCAAATGGATCACTACCACGACCCGCCTCTGGTCCAGAGACGAACACAAAGTTCCCTTGAGATGAAACTTTTTATATTGAATTATGGTGCAATTCTTAGAAGGAAATTACCAACATACTACTTTAATCCGTTTTTATTACAGTGTAACATGCATAAAACGGACGATTGAGCAAGAGGAGAAAATAGTCTGCATGATAGTTTGAAACATAGGTTAAACAGCAAAAAACAGAAGAAAAAATCTATTTATCATTTACCTACCCTTTTTCACTAAAACTTCTTTTGTGGTCAGTTTCAGATCTATATCTTGCCAGTGTACAACAGTAGTTGGAGGAGCATGTTCCTGCACCATCTTTGCACTCCATGTCTTTGATGTCTTGGTCAAATCTTTTAACCACTGCTTCACAGACTGATCATTGATCCTAAATTTTCTTGTGAAAATTCCATTTACAGATAAAGGAAAATATAATTTCATAATAGTCATTGAGCAGTCCAACGCTTGGAATTTGTACAGCATAGTCATTATATTCCTGCATAGTCTGAATCCTTGAAATTACCCAGATTTTTACTAATGACCCTTTGAAGGCAACCCCTTTCCTTTGTTGCCATGCTTGTCTCAAATTCTTTATCCTTCTTAAGACTTGTGAAATTCTGAGCAGCAAATATTTTCTCTTTCAGCTTATCTTGGGGAACAACTGGAAACTTCCTGCACAAGTATTCAAAACGATCACCATCTTTCGGTGTAGCTTCAAGAAACTTAGTTATTAATTAATTTTATATGCAGATGCAATAACAAAACTTTTTTGGTGGTAAGATCATTAGGTTAAACCTGAGAATAAGGCTGAGATAAATTATGTTCGGTATCAGAACCTTAAACTTTTTGGTTTTTGCAGTTTAGCCATGGAAATAGCATGAACAAAAGTAACAATTAATTGGAGTGTTTTTTTGGTTCCCTGCTTATCATATGAATTCTTAATATTAAAGCTGTCTTCTTCCCTGTGAGCTTCCCTTTGATCATTGAAACACTGCACGCAGACATTGAGAGACCACGATTTATCCTGGTCACAAGTTTTAGGTCAAAATATGCAAAACATCTATGTCTTACGTAGTCTGTGATGCTTTTCATGTGATTTAAAAAAAACTTGTTTCACCTCATGTGTTGCAAAAATAATCTTGTAAATTTTTCCAACATCTTTAACTCAAATCCATGCTTCCTGAAAAATACAGAGACAAGCAAATGTTAAAATTGCTTCTGTGATGAAGTTTCCACTTATTACTGTACAGTGTTGGAGAGCTGTCACAAAGGGGTATTCTATAGGTTTCACTATAGAAGAATGATTGGCAAGAAGAGAAGAAATTCAAGACCGAAAGTTCTTTTAATGGTAAATGTACATAAAAATCCTCATAAAATTGAATTTTCACTGAAAACATGACCTGATGGAAATTTTTCATCATTATTTCTGAAATCAGTACCAAAAAATTTATGTTCAGTTGTTTCTTCTCTTGTATTTTTTTTCCTTTCAGACCTCCTATGTTATAATAGATAATGCTTGATTTTTTTTTTAAGTTGCATTAATCAATGTTATAATTTTTGGCACTATTGTGTATTGATTATAAAAATTATACGTAAACATCCTAAAGTTTTGATGGCTTATTCTGAACCACTGAAAAATCACTAAACAAAATTTTAATATTCTTGCTCAGGGTTAGAGGAAAGGATAGGAGTTAAGCCCCCCCCCCCCCCCCCACACACACACAACCCTCTTTTTTTAGTCATGTAGCGAATCCTTGTATGCTAATATATATATATGATGACTTTTATGAATCCACACCCCAAAAAAGGAAAAATTCTAGCTGTGGTTTACGTTTATTTTTAATTGAAATATTAGTCCTGCAAATGTCTTTACAACAGAAGTCTCAGGTTGAGCTGTGAATTATGTACAGATTTTTATAATTTTGGACCATGCACAGTTCTATTATTTTTTTTTTTGCAAATCTCTTCCTCTTAAAGTGATAACTTATTGCATTTTTATTTGTATGTATTAGTTTCTTCTACATTGTGTATTTAATGCAGTGTTTTGTTCAAATTAAATTTTCAATGAAACGGCCTTGTGTTTCTTCCTGCATTATTTTGGGCAGAAAATATTATACAGTCACTATTACAGAATCCACTGATTATTAATAAGTGGTTCCTACTCATATATGCAATTTTTAGGTGCAAATATAATGAAATTAGCAATTATGTCGTGTAAAAACTTCTTGCACTGGCTCTTAGCATCTTTTTTTTATATATATAAATACATTTATTGCCGTAAAATGAACTATAACTCAATCGGTTTTTTTCTTAAAATGCCAGGGTGATATTTGATGTGTTGCTTTTAGCATTTAATTTGAATCATGTTACAAATTTGATTTCAGCATTTTTAGAAATTGAAATATATTATGCATTAATGAGTTTAAATTAAAGCTTTTTATTAAATGTATTATAGTAACATTACTTTCTTTTTTAAAATTAATTTATAGTTACTAAATAATGTGTAAGTAAAACATTTTTTATGTGATGTAAGCTTTGATATTGCAATGCTGTGATGTATGTTGTGTTTTTAAAATATTGATAATGTTGGTCTTGGTAAATTTTATATTAGATTTGATTGCGCATAAAATCAAATATAGTTTAAAAAACCATTGTTAATGTATTTCATAATCATTTGCAAAATGAGAGTAATTTGTAGTTTATTGTTTTTATAATCTTTGTTAAAAGTCCTGGTTGCAGTTTTTCCTTTGTATTGTAAAAATATGTTGCAGTCTTTACTAATAAATATTCATTATTCTGATTATAATCTGTTGGTAATATCTATTTTATTGTTAATACAGTTGGATTTGGTACAGTTCAGTTTGGGGTCCCATACTACAAAGTGATTTGAAAAAGATGGAGACAGGTCTAACAAGGGATAGTGCAAATTAATTCAAATAATTCTGATGAAAAAAGGTATTGTGTTTGCTCACGAAACATAAATGGGCTAGCACATTTTGAAAAAGTCTCTCTACAAACATTAAAAGGGTGTTACTCTTATGGTATAGGGCAAAAAGAAAGCACTGTTTGCTAATGTAACCTAGAGAAGAAGAATTCATAAGCAAATCTTCTCACTGACTAAAAACAATTATATAATAAAATAAATCATATGTGGCATTGCTTATGTTTATTCCTTTTCTGAGTTACATTTACATGCATGGTGTCTTTTCTAACCTATGAATTCAAACAACAATGTTTTTTGAATGCTTATAGAAGGGCAATTTTTTCCAAAACTCATTTCACACTTTAAAAGCCAGGACTATTAGACATTAGTTCTGGCTTTCACCAAAGCATATATATATATATATATATATATATATATATATATATATATATATATATATATATATATATATATATATATATATATATATATATATATATGTTTTCACATCTGCTACTATTGAATTTGTTTACTTTCTTAATCATGTCTAATAGTTATTGGCATCTTTGGTATTTGCAGTATTATTCCATCATACATCTTCAATTTCAAAATATATTTTCAAATTTTGCATCCATTTAAGTAATCGGGAGCTGGATAATTTGGAAAAATGATGAAGTTTTCTTTTTAATAGCTTAAAATCAGGTTTTTCAGTAAATGACTCTAGATTTTGGTAACCTATAGAAATTTCATTATCTCTTTGAAGCTGCTAATTAATGTCATTAGATCTTTTGGAAATATTTATCTAGTAAGAGTTCTTCACTGTTTTTTAACTCCACACCAGGTTTGGAGTCAATTACTGTAGAATGTAATAGATTACGGTTATAATTAAGGGAATGAAAAATAAGGGATTGCAATTATGATTAGAATTAAGAATTTAATTGTTAATTATTTTAAACCATGAACATTTTAGAGTTCATTAATTCTGAAAATTGCGTGATATATTTCTAAATTGTATTTCTCAAGTATTTGGTATAGCATTTGTTAATTAATTACAACTATTTTTAAAAAGAGCCTTGTATGGTTCTTTATGCAGAACAACCAACCAATAAAAAATGCAAATATTGTAAACAAAAGATACGAAACTAAACGTTTGAAATTAAAAATATATATATATTTTTAAAATACATCTTGGTGAAACTAATGCTGCAAACATGTTTTTTCTTTCTCCTTTGAGAAGTGAAAAAAAATACCAGCACTGCTATTCAGTCATTGAACTGGAGCAGATAACACAGAAATTAAAAAGTACTTAGGTAATATTATTTTCAACAAAAAGGTAGATATGAGGCGGTTTAAAGCAAAAGGATGCAAGTGGACATTTTCAAGTTTTGAGTTTAACACGTGTAAAGATAAGAGAAGGTCCTAAGTGGGCTTTCAATTTTTTTTTTTTCTAAATCATGCTGTATAGCAGCACCTACCAGAGCTAGTACCAGCGATATTAGAACTCATATAGATCGTTCACTCTAATAGAAACCTATTGTTACGAATTCTGCAAATAGTAATTATTTTTGTGATTAACTTTTCGTAATATAGCTAAATTATGCGTTTACTAAATTATCTTTAATCTAAAATTATTGTAGTAACATAACCTGTAAATAGTTTCCTCTAATGAATATACAGCCCCTATACATTCAGCTGAAGTATACGGTCCCCTATTTTTCATTGATAAGGTTTGTGAATGAAAAGATACTAGAAGCATTTGGAAAATTGTGGAAACTTTTCGATGTTATAAAAAGCCGTTACTCATGATAGAGTCCGTTTCGATTGAGAATTTGTACAGAGAGTGTAGTAGCTCTGTTTATTGCGAGGCATTCCGCTGTGTTGTTTTTCGTATTTCGATGTAAATACATCTGTAACCATTGAGTTTACGGTGTTGATTGATATTTGCTTAATTGCTGATGATTAATTTAGCAGTTAACGATCTTTCCTGTACATAGTGTAAATAAATCTCCTGTGTGTTCTCAAGAACTGTGTCTTCATTTCAAGAAAGTTGAAGTCGCACCGGAACCTTTAACATTTTGGCGCCCAACGTGGGGCGTCTTTAGGACTTTCTTGGAGTAAGTGTGACTTTGGACATTTTTTTACAAGACTTAAAATTTTGACTTTATTTTTATGGTGATTACTTGCGCAATGGATTATCAATTAAAACAACTTCTGGAAGCAATTAATGCTGTGAAAAGTGACTTGACTGAAAGTTTGGCGGCTAATCAAGAACAATTTAAAAATGATACGGCGGCTAATCAAGACCAATTAAAAAGTGATTTGACTGCAAGTTTTACATCAAATCAAGACCAGTTAAAAAATGAAGTGACTGCAAGTTTTACGGCAAATCAAGACCAATTAAAAAATGAATTGACTGCAAATCAAGTACAATTGAAAAATGAATTGGCGGCTAATCAAGAACAATTGAAAAGTGATTTAACGGTGCTGAAAAATGACCTAGCTTCTAACCAAGAGGAAATTAAAAACGATCTTACTTCGGTAAAGACTGTGATGGAAAATAAATTTAATGAGATAGAGCATCGAGTTGATGCTATTGAAGGAATAGACCGAGAGCTGAGCCCCCAAAACACGATTTATCTCTTTTATGGCGGGTGGCCTGTTAAAATAATAAAAAAATATAATTAAAAAACTTTGGCTCTAATCCCGGCCACTAATTTTGGGTCACACGGCTGCGTGGGTGGATGAAAGGTCAAAAAAAAGAAAAATATCGAAGTGATGAGTTAAATGGCTAAAAATTATATAATAACATTAAATTAATAAGAAAAAACACGTAGCGAATTTCTCCCCCAGCTATGTTGGGGCGAACGTGGTGCCCCCCAGGGGTAAAGTATTGATTATTAAACTAAAAAAAAAAGTGATCACTTTCGTGGGGGGGAATTTTACAGAGTATTAGTTTCATTATTTTGATCGCCAAAAAAAATACCCCCCCCCCCCCCCAGTAACTATGGGTCAATTTGTCAAAAAAAATTTTTTTTTTTTGTTCCTCTTTATTTGGGCCAAGGCGAGTATTATTCGAACTTACGCATGACTGTTTAGGTTGCAAAAAAACCCCAAAGTTTGAACGTTTATTCATTAAAAAAAAAACTCGTAGCAATTCCCCCCACCTATGGAGGGGGTTGCTACGCGGTGCCCCTCCAAGCCGTGAATTATCGATTGATTTAATTAAAAATAAATGATAACTTTCGTGGAGGGAATTTTAAAGCATACATTTTATTGTTTTAATTGCAAAAAAAAAAAAAAAAAAATAATCTCCCCCCCTTCCCCCCTCCAGTAACTATGGATCAATTTGCCAAAAAAAAAATTTTTTTTGTTCCTCTTTATTTGGTCCGAGTCGAGTACTATTCGAACTTTAGCCTGACCGCTTAAACTGCAAAAAACAAAGTTTGAATACTTATGCGTTAAAAAAACTCGTAGCAAATTCCCCTCCCATCTATTTGTGGGGGGTGGGGGTGCTACGCGATGCGCGGTGCCTCCCAGGGTGAACTATCGATTGATTAAATAAAAGAACAAATAACTGTCGTGAGGAAATTTTACAGAGTATACATTTAATTGCAAAAAAAAAAAAAAATCTCCCCCTACCCCAGTAATTATGAGTTTATTTCACAAACAAAAGTGATTTTATGTTAAAATTGCAATAACGATTTTTTTACTTGTAAATTTTGATGCGTTAATCCGATGTGTTAAATGAATTTTTAAAATAATAATTTGGTAATTCATATAGATTTATTTACCTTCAACATATTGGTTGTGATAGTGTCTATCTAGTTTGATAAAAATGTTCCTGCAATCTCGATGATATAAATCTGCTTCTGTTAAGAACTCGGATAAATCTAAATCACGGAATTTCAGTTTTCAGTGTTTTCGAATCTTTGAAACTTTTATTCCTTCAAATAAAGTTTCTGTCAAAACATTCAATCTTTTATCTGGTGGCTGGCTACACTTAAAATTACCCTTTAAAACACTCATAATATAAAAACATCAAAACAAATTTTGAAAAAAGGATTTTTTTTACGTTTTCAGTTTCAGTACAGCGTGCTCCGAAAAGAAAAACCAACAGCTGTAACGACTTCACTGTGTTGGCTACAGTTGATTATTGATGAAACTGCCCTCGAAACAGCAAGAAGAAATCATCACAGGCGTGTACTTTCCCCTTCCTTCTTTTCATGCTGAGCACACAATGGTAGAAGCAGATGTACGGACACTGAATTGCTTCCTTTCATTTTGAAAAATATTTCCAAATTTCTAATTTAAATAAAAACATTTTTTTTTGTGGGGGGGAGGGAATTTTTTTCCTGCTAAAATCAAATGTAAACTCTGAGAAAATATCCCCTCTCTACAAAAGTAATCTCTTTTTTTTAATTTAATCAATCGATAATTCACTCCTGGGGGGCAACAAGTTCGCTCTAACATAGCTGGAGGAGGGGGGATTTTCTACGTGTTCTTTTTTTTTACCGAAAAAATAATTGCAATTTTTTTACAATTTAAGAGGTCATGGGAAAGTTCGAATAGTACTCGACTCAGACCAAATAAAGAGAAACAAAAAAAATTTTTTTTTGACAAATTGACCCATAGTTACTGGGGGAGAGATTTTTTTGGCAAGCAGAATAATGAAACAAATACCCTGTAAAGTTCCCCATCCCCAACCCCACGAAAGTGATCATTTTTTTTTAAATTTTAACAACCGATATTCATTTCTGGGGGGGGGGGTCCCACGTTCGCCCCAACATAGCTGGAGGGGGGATTTGCTACGTGGTTTTTTATTAATTTAATGTTATTATATAATTTTTAGCCATTTCACTTGTCATATTACTATTTTTCTTTTATTTTGACCTTTCATCCACCCATGCAGCGTGTGACCCAAAAATAGTGAGCGGAGGGGGGGTGATTAGAGTCAAAATTTTTAATTACATTTTTTTATTATTTTAACCGGCCACCCACCATAAAACAGATAAACCGTGTTTTCGGGGCTCAGCTCTTGGTCTACAGGGACGACGGGTTCGAACTGAAAAATTCATTTTGTGTTGAATAGTCCATTTATTGAGAAGGCTATAGGCTATATAACATTGCGCTTTGACTAATAGGAGTGGAGCAGCAATAAGAAATGTAATGAAAACGGGAAAATTTATATAAGTGTATAAAATGCTTTGAACGCTGAATACACGTACATTTTTGAGGTAGACCGTGCAACACCGGGCAATGCAGCTAGTAGACTCATAATTGCTGGGGAGGGGAGATTTTGTTTTGCAATTAAAACAATTAAATGTATACTCTGTAAAATTTCCTCCACGAAAGTGATCATTTTTTATTTAATCAATCGATAATTCACCCCTGGGGGGGGGGGCACCATGTTGTAAAACTGCACACCGCGTAGCAACCCCCTCCATAGGTGTGGGAGGGGGGATTGCTACGAGTTTTTTTTAACGAATAAACGTTCAAACTTTGGGGGGGGGGGGGGGGTTTGCAACTTAAACAGTCATGCGTAAGTTCGAATAATACTAGACTTGGACCAAATAAAGAGGAACAAAAAAAATTTTTTTGACAAATTGACCCATAGTTACTGGGGGAGAATATTTTTTGGCAATCAAAATAATGAAACTAATACCCTGTAAAATTCCCCCCCACAAAAGTGATCATTTTTTTTTAGTTTAATAATCGATACTTTACCCCTGGGGGCCACCACGTTCGCCCCAACATAGCTGGGGGGGAAATTCGCTACGTGTTTTTTCTTATTAATTTAATGTTAGTATACAATTTTTAGCCATTTAACTCATCACTTCAATATTTTTTTTTTTTTTTTTTTTTTTTGACCTTTCATCCACCCACGCAGCCGTGTGACCCAAAATTAGTGGGAGGGGGGGGGGGCATTAGAGATAAAGTTTATTGCATTTTTTTATTATTTTAGCCGGCCACAAGCCATGAAAGAGATAAATCGCGTTTTGGGGGGTCAGCTCTTGGTCTAGAAAGTTTGAGGCAGTTGAAGGCCGATTCATCGCAGTGGAAAATAAAATCGAAGAAAAATTGAGTACCGTTGAAGGCCAATGCAATGCTGTAGAAAATAAATTGGAAGAAGAAGATAGAAAATTTCATCAACTTAAAGAAGACATCTTTAAAGACCTGGAAAGGAAATTGGTGAGGCTTGGAAGCGGTGCTGCTAACGTTGTGTATTCGGCTACTCGACCTTCAATTAAGCTCGCCGCATTTGACGGCAAATCCTCGTGGCAAGTGTACAAGACCCAGTTTCTGATAGTTTCCGAAACAAATGGATGGGACTCGGTTACCAAGGCCTGTCATCTTGCAGCATCCCTGAGAGGTGATGCAGCGGACATTCTTCAAACCCTTCCGGACAGCCAGCGCCTGGATTTCGCCGCCCTCACATCTGCGTTGGAGCTTCGCTTCGGGGAGAAGTGCCAGAAAGATTTCAGCCGACTCCTGTTGAAGTCCCGTTTCCAGAAAACCGTGGAAAACCTGAAAGAGCTAGTGGCGGACGTGGAGAGACTCTCATCTTGCGTTTTGCGACTGTCCTGCGGATGTTCGAGACAACCTGGCACTGAATTACTTCATCGATGGAGTTCGAAATCCTGAAATCCAGAAGGCCCTCCAGATGGCGAATGTAACCTGAAATCCGCTTTGGTATATGTGATGAGATACGAGGCCGCCCAAGAAGCAACCCGTGTGGATCACCATCTAATCCGGACTCAGGAAGCTGATGAGTCTGATTCCAGGTCGTCCCACCTCGCTGAACTTGAGAGACAACTCGGTGACTTGGCAAGACATCTGAACAGCATAACAGCCCAAAAGAAACGAGCAGAAGTGCTGAAAATGCGGTAGTGAAGGGCACCTGCGAAGGAGTTGTCCGGCTCGCCAAGCTACGCGAGGGAAGGAAATCACCACCACCAGATTTCCTCTTCTAGTAGCGGCAGTAATGGACTTTTCATTTACGCACATGTAAATGGTAATCCCTGCAGACTGATTGTCGACACTGGAGCCAATGTGACAATAATTAGGACAGATGTGGCTTGTGAATTTTTATTGAAACTGTTGTGGACATTGCCACGCGTAAGTCTCCAGACTGTGACAGGTGACAAAATCAAGATTGAAGGTAAAGTGGACTTGGAAATAGTGTTTGGGAATGCCACCTACCATCATACGGCATTCGTCGCTGATATCACGGACCCCTTCATTCTTGGATTGGACTTTCACCCTGGACTTCAAGACTAATAACCTGCACTCGATGAGAGAAGACATAGCCATCTTCAACGCTGAAAATGATGTAAAATCCGCTCATCAAAAAATAGCCCAAACAGATTTATCGATTCCCTCAAGGTCAGAATCATTAATACCTGGCTCCATTGAAGAAAGAAATAGTTTTCGACTTGGACTCATTGAATACCCCAACTTAAACAATAACCCAAAAGGAGTGCTGGTAGCATCTACGCTTGTGGACCTTTCTAAGGATGTAATTCCTGTGAGAGTCGCCAACATGAGTTAAAGGCCAAGGAATATCCGGAAAGGTGAAGTGTTAGCAACTTGTACTCCAGTAAACTGCATCATTAGAAGAATCAATTTCCCCGAGACTGTGTCTTCTGAGTCCTTGACATCGAAGTTAATTGGCAGTGCGCCATTATCGAAAGATCGAAGAACTGCAGCAGAACAATTGGTGGACGACTTCAAGCATCTGGTCTTCATCTACATCAGAGGATGTTGGTTGTACGAATTTAACGCAGCATAGGATTTACACTAGAGAACACCCCCCTATTAAACAGCATCCAAGACGACTACCGTTCGCCAAGAAGGAAGAGGTTGAGACCCTCCTGAAAGACATGAAAGAGAATGATGTAATCGAACCCTCATCCAGTCCTTAGGCCTCTCCCATCGTCTTGGTCCGAAAGAAAGATGGCTCCACCAGATTTTGTGTGACCGACGGCTGAATGAAATCACCTAGAAAGACTGTTACCCTCTTCCACGGATAGACGACACCTTGGACACACTTTCCGGACACAAGTGGTTTTCGACCCTGGACTTGAAGAGCGGCTACTGGCAGGTTGAGATACACCCGATGACAGAGAGAAGACAGCGTTTACAACCGGACAAGGCTCATGGCAGTTTAAACAGAGTTCGTACGCCCTTGAAAAGCCTTGAAAAGTGCTTGAAAAAAGAAAGTTCATTTTCAAGTGCTTGAAAACCTTGAAAAAGTTTTAAAATCTTGAAAAAGTTTCTTAGTGCTTAAATTCTCTCAAAAATCAGCGAATTGTGCTCAAAAGTTTTAAAGTATTTCACCAATGCAATTTTCTGAACGTGTTCAGTATGCAACATCGCAAAAAATTGCTTCCGTGTTTGGGATTTCAATCCTTTTGCATCTTGTAAATATTTTGATGTTTTTTACAACCAGAAGATATTTTGACATATGGTACCTTAGATTAGTTTATTTTTTGTTTAATTTCATTAATTAACAAAGAAATTAATTTGGAAACCATGACAACATTGAACTTACTCCGGTTTCGCGGAAAATTGCTCTTGTGTTTGAAATTTCAATCTTTTTGCATTTTGCAAAAATTTAAATATTTTGGCTAATCAAATGTTATTTTCGCATATGCTACCTTAGATTAGTATATTTTTTGTTTAATTTTAATAAAAAACAAATAAATTTATTTCATGAGAAACATGCCTCGTCGAACGAACTCGGACTTCGCGAAAAATTGCTTCTCGTGTTTGAAATTTTAATCTTTTTGCATCTTGCAAATATTTAAATATATTCACTAATCAGATGTTATTTTCATATTTGCTACCTTAGATTAGCATATTTTATGTTTAATTTTAGTAAAATATAAGTTTATTTTATGGGAAACATGACAACATTAAAATTAATTTGCTTCCCTTGTTTGAGATTTCAATCCTTTTGCATTTTGTAAATATTTTTATATTTTTGGCAATTAGTAGTTATTTTGACACTGCTACATCAGTTTCGCTTATTTTATTTTTTATTTTAATAACTAAAGAGTTAAAGAATTTATCTTGGTCTTGTTTAATTATTTGCTTATTTATTTTTGCGATTTTGAATTTAAATTATCTTTACCTAATTTTTGGTCATAACAGATTTTTTGAAAAAAATTTAAATTTCAGTAGTTGAGCACCTAACAAATTAACTTAAAGTTTATTTTAAATATAAAGTTGATTTATATAATTTTATTAAGTTGAATTTTATTTATAAGTACATCATTTTTTTATGTCTACTAAAATAATTAAGGTGTACAACAAGGGTGGTTGTGTTATGATTATTCACTTGAAATCCAGTGGTGTTCGTTTTTATGCTTTTACCTCCCTACATCTCCAATTTTCCCCTTTTCCTCAAATGTTCAAAATTACTACTTTATTAAGGTTGTGGGTACTTGGAGCAGCTTACTGAAAGAGGCTTTAATCAGCAAAGGGGTGAATAGCTTAAGGAGGGTCATTGATCTTCATTTGGATCTAATAAATTGACCAGGACCAGCCTAACTAGGCCCAGTGCCTGTTGCTGGTTATCAATAGGCACTGGAATGGTATTTCTATGCAGAATATTTTGACTTAATTATTTTATGAATTGTATGCATAGCAAAAGTTATTGTTGTACATATGTCTATTCAAGTAATAGGGGTCTTAGTTTTAAAAATTATTCCCCCCTCCCTCGCCCCATTTTGCTCTTTGAAAATTTCAGGTAATTTTTTATGAACTCACAAATTGCAAACACACCTGAATATTATTTATTGCCTTTCTAAATTTAAATTCTAATTTCAACTATAGCCCATTTGTTCTCAAAATAAAACTATTTTTGTCATAATATATGTCAACTTCTTGTGAATCTTTTCAATTTCAAAATATGGCTCTATAAATCTGAACTTGCACATTTATTGACTATTGCAAGTTAATCAATAAAAGCTGAATATGCTCAAGTTTGCATTCAGAGTATTTATCACTGCTTAAGCTGCTTTTGTATATTTTGAGGTGTAGAGACTGGACTGTGGACTTTCATAAACTTTTCTTACTTCCTAGTTTTTAAATTTATTCGAGGACAGTTGAAATGCCTTATTGGCTGAACAACTGATACATACATACAAATAATTGATTTGCATACTTATAAATGATTTGCAAACCTAATATTTTTAGAACTTAATAGTGCAAACTGAAATAACTTTCTGGGTAGTGTTTTTGTCCTAACCGCCCTCATATTGTAATAAACCACTGTATAACTATTGGAAATGAATGTTGAAACCAGGAAGGGGGGGGGGGGGAGTGACTTCAAAAACTCCTCTCTGGCAATGCCATTGAATTCTGTATTTTAGTTTCTTCCCATAAAAAGTTAAAAGCACTTATGAAAGGTTTTTTTTTTAAAGTATTAATTTGCTGATTCTAGAAAATATACAAACCTCTGACTGCTGCAGCCTTTGAAAAACCTCATAATTAAACCTCTTGGTATCTGCTTCTCTTTATGACCAAACTTTTCAAACATTTTCAGAAAAACTTTCAACGCAGTGGATCTTTCATCAAAGCGTCTCTCGTTGTAGAAAAAGCAATTTTGTTTTCGTATACTTTTTTGTATTATTGCCTTATTTCTATGTGTTTGTAGTAAATGAAATCTGCACACAATATTTTTAGTACAAATTTATGATATTGCTTTGAAAACAAAATTTTTTACCTTGAAAAGTACTTGAAAAGTGCTTGAATTTTTTTCTGCCTAAAGGGTATGAACCCTGTTAAAGTGATGCCCTTTGGCCTCTGCAATGCACCAGCTACGTTCGAGCGTCTTATAGAGACAGTGTTAAGAGGACTCTCCTACGAAACCTGTCTGGTCTATTTAGACAATATCATCATCGTGGTACGCAGCTTCGAAGAACATCTGGTTAATCTTAGGAAAGTGCTGCAAAAGCTTAAGGAAGCCAATCTGAAGTTAAGCCCGTCCAAATGTAATTTGTTCCGCCGGGAAGTGAACTACCTTGGTCATATCATCTCTTCTGAGGGTGTACAAACTGATCTAGAAAAGGTATCTGCGGTCAAGAGTTGGAGTCGTCCCGAAAACATCCATCAGCTGCGAAGTTTCCTGGGGCTCTGCACGTACTACAGGAAGTTTGTGAAGGGTTTTTCCAACATTGCACGACCTTTGCATAAGCTGACGGACAGCAAGCAAAAGTTTGTATAGTCCAAACAATGCGAAGATGCATTTCTACGACTGAAGGAGGCTTTAACATCAACGCCTACTCTCTCATATCCTCAGCCTATAAAATCCTTCATCCTCGACACTGATGCGAGCCAGGAGGGCATCGGAGCTGTTTTATCCCAAGAGATAGACGGCAACATACATGTCATCGCTTACTGGAACAAATGCTTATCAAAGCCAGAGCGAAATTACTGCGTCACCAGAAAGGAGTTATTGGCCATAGTGAAAGCTGTAGAACACTTCCATCATTACATCTACGGCCGAAAGTTTCTGCTTCGCACAGATCATGTCTCGTTAACTTGGCTTTTGAACTTCAAGAATCCAGAAGCCAGATAGCCAGGTGGATACAGCGGCTCCAGGAATATGACATGGAGATCAAGCACGGAAAAGGGTTATCTCACGGTGATGCTGACGCTTTATCAAGGAGACCCTGTCCTGAGAACTGTCACTATTGTTCCCGAATCGAGAAACAGTATGGAACGACTAGCCCTACCGCCTATCAAGTGACAGTGACTCCAACATCATCAGAACCTGATCCATGGAGTGATGACCAAGTTCGAAAAGATCAACTTGAAGACCCAGGCATAAAACCAATTTTGGAGTTCATGGAAAGTGACAGTCGGCGACAAAGGTGGCAGAATGTTTCCATCTTCAGTCCTGCAACAAAAAGATACTGGGCTTTATGGAACTCACTCCATTTATGGAACGGCGTAATGTACAGGAAATGGGAATCTGATGACGGCAAAACATCTGGGTGGCAGTTACTACTTCCCCAATCAAGGGTTTCAGATGTTCTGAAAGAAATACATAGTAGTGTGACCGAAGGACATTTTGGTGTATTGAAGACCCTCAATAAAGTTTGGGAGCGCTTCTTCTGGAGCAAGGCAAAGGATGACGTGGAGAAGTGGTGCCATCCTTGTGATGCCTCTGCTGCCTGTAAAGGACCGAAGAAAAGAAGCAGAGGGAAGCTACATATGTACAAAGTTGGAGCTTCTTTTGAACGAATCGGGATCGACATCCTGGGTCCACCACCAAGAACTGCCGATGGGAACAAATACATTCTTGTTTCCATCGACTATTTCACCAAATGGCCTGAAGCGTATCCCATTCCAGATCAAGAAGCTACCACCGTAGCAGAGACTCTAGTCCAACATTGGATCTCGAGATATGGAACACCTTTGCAGATTCATTCCGATCAAGGGAGGAATTTCATCTCTGCTGTGTTTAAGGGCCTATGTCAAATTTTCGGGAATTGAGAAAACTAGGACAACACCACTACACCCACAATCGGACGGCATGGTGGAGAGATTTAACCGCACAATCCTGAATAATCTCTTGCTTATGGTATCCAGAAATGAACAGGATTGGGACAAGAAGCTACCTTTGTTCCTGCTGGCCTACCGCAGTGCTGTCCACGAGACTACCGGATATGCCCCATCTCAGATGCTCTTCGGACAAGAGCTACGGCTACCTTGTGATCTCGCCTTCGGTCGTCCTCCGGATGCGCCTGCATCGCCTGAGGAGTACATCCAGGATCTCCAGGCCCAGTTGGAAGACGTTCATAACTTCGCACGAGAGTGAATCAATATCGCGGCGAAGAAGATGAAGACCCGATACGACAAAAGGTCTACTGGACATGAATTCAACGAAGGCAACAAGGTTTGGTTATGGAATCCCATCCGACAAAGTCCTTAACCGACTGAATGACGTAGTAGTGAGGATCCAAAAATCACCTAATGCAAAACCCAGGGTTGTACATTATGATTGGTTAGCCCCATACTATGGCCATAGTTCATGAGTATTACGTAAACAACCATGGTTGATAACATAAAAGTTGTAGATAATTTTTGCTTTTAATGTTTAGCAATATTTCTTGTTATTATTGTGTTTTCTGTATCTGTTAGTTATTAATTAATCTGTATATTTGTAAACTTGTGATAGAAGTTTGACACCATTTCTTGGGATTGTACTGCCCGGGACGTGCAGTCCTTAGGAAGGGGGCAGTGTTACAAATTCTGCAAATAGTAATTATTTTTGTGATTAACTTGTCGTAATCTAGCTAAATTAGGCATTTACTAAATTATCTTTCATCTAAAATTATTGTAGTAACGTAACCTGTAAATAGTTTCCTGTAATGAATATACAGCCCCTATACATTCGGCTGAAGTATACGGTCCCCTATTTTTAATTGATAAGGTTTGTGAATGAAAAGAAGATACTAGAAGCATTTGGAAACTGGGGAAACTTTTTGATGTTATAAAAAGCCGTTACGCATGATAACGAGTCAGTTTCGATTGAGAATTTGTACTGAGAGTGTAGTAGCTCTGTTTATTGCGAGGCATTTCACTGTGCTGTTTTTCGTATTTCGATGTAAATACGTGTGTAACCATTGAGTTTACGGTGTTGATTGATATTTGCTTAATTGCTGATGATTAATTTAGCAGTTGTTAATGATCTTTCCTGTACATAGTGTAAATAAATCTCCTGTGTGTTCTCAAGAACTGTGTCTTGATTTCAAGAAAGTTGAAGTCGCACCGGAACCTTTAACACTATGTTAAACGCTTCATATGCTTGTTCGGAATTTCTTCTTGGTAAAAAAGCCAACTTTTAGGTATAGTTTGGCGAGGCAATATTGGCGAAAAACATGCTTGAGTAACTGCAAAGGCAGTAAATCACCAATGCGTATGGCACTGCATTTATGGTGCAAATTGTTGTCTCCTCAGTCCTCTCCCCTCGCTGTTAAAATGCTGAAAGTTAGTAATTAAGCCTGAAGCCCTTTTTTCTGCAGGGGAGGAAGAAGAGTTCGTTGTTAAGGCTGTTGTCCCAAGAGATTGGCGCCAAGGGAAAATCAATCTACTCCCGTAATCAAAATCAACAGCAAATAGCCTCCCGATCTTTGTTGCATACGACGTGATTTTCAGTCTAGAATGGATTGAGATAATATTGTAGAAAAATTTTGCGTTTTTATAATTTAAATTAATTTTAAATGAAAATCTCGCTTGGCGACGGTTTCAGAATAGCAACCATACACGCACTAAAAACTGAGCAACTTAGCTTCCTACTACAAATCCTGTAATACTATTGGGAAAAAAAACAGTCATCGATGATTCATAAGACTTTGAGGGTCTTAATGATAATTTTTAAAGTTCATTTTAATCAATTTTTATATTTTAAAGTGTGGATGTTTTAAAAACTTGTTCAATCTACGGACATTTAGTTCCAACTTCCTCATGCAGATGTCGCTGAAGTAAGAAATCTGAAAAATACCAGTGTCTGGCACTTTTCCTAACTCTACCATAAATCACTTTAGCTTTCTCCCCTTTTTCCCAACGCGAGCCACTTGCGAGTTCCTCCTTTCTTCAAAGTCTGATAACGATGTTTCCCGAGGGCCCAATGAATCGACTATCCCCATCGAGAAGGGTTTGAATGCGTTCCTTTTGCTAATTTCAGCTTTTCACTGAGGCATTTCGCAATTTTCGATTTTGTCGGTCTGTATTTTGTTGTTGTGAATGCCATTCTCTAATAAAATGAAAAAAAAAATAATAATAATAAAAGCGATTTTTTGGCTATTTTGAAACGAAAAACATTTATATATGTCTTTTTATTTTTATTTATGAGATAAATGAAAAATCATAGTGTATTCGACTATGTGTGAGCAAAAATTTTTAATTTACCTAAATCTGTCACGTTTGCTGTAATTGTATAGTTTGGTTTGAAGTTACCGGTTTATTAACGACTGATTCGGTTTAGTCACTTAATAAAGAGGATTTCTTCTCTGGAAAAAGCAGGCTCCATCAAATATCTGTTGTTCGATCGACACTCAGAATAATTTCTGAAATTTCAACTTTTCATCATAGTTTTCCTAAACATTCTTGACTTAATATCTCAATAAGAAATAGTATATAATTTACACAAACACAAACATCGTATATGGGCCATAAAAGAGAAAAACGAAAGGTGAAAAAATGTGCAGACCAAATCGAAGAAGCTTTCCTGTTTTGAAAGTTTTTGGGTTGTGACTATTTTTCAAGAAAATGAGTAATCTCCTTTCAATAATGGTTTGGAAAAGGATTTGATACTGTTAAATTTAATCTTGTCCCCCTTTTCTTTTTCTTTTTGATTTTTCCTCATGCAAATTGATCACTAACTTAATTTCTTCTAAATATTTAACATTTATGACTCCCATTTGTTCAGTATTTCCGTAATAAATACCTACTCAGCACATAACTGTAAATTTTAGTTCTTACATTTCAAATCCAGTGCAGATTTTCGTGGATGGTATTCTTATTCATTTACTATATCTACATGACAGTGGCGCCTACTCCCTGGAACCTGAGGGGGCCCGAGCCCCCCCCCCCCCCCCAATAAATCAAGAAAATTATTAGTTACATTATGTTTTCAAAACTCATAAATTTATCTTTTATTTTTCTTGTTTGAAGATAGTCTACCTTGTAAAATATATTCAGTAATGAGTTAAAACAAATAATTATTACGGTTGTGTAAGCAGGTTAGCTGAAAACGAATGGTGTGAATAATGATAGTGTTACAGTTCTGCGAGCACTGTAAACATTTGTCCCAGTGCGCGAACTTACGGGTCAAGTCTGTTGCCGGTGGGCAGCGCTGCGGCACA